>NC_056744.1:1342344691-1342532191 GCF_019279795.1 Protopterus annectens
AATGTTTGTTAACACTACCTGACTGTTTCTACACATATTCCCATATTCCTAGTTAAACTTATGCACATACCACTCAGTCTCGTAATGCACAACATCTGGACAAAGCTTGACAACATGGGGGTACAAATAGGGACATATTTTGAATATTGCTCTTATACGCTTTTAGACAGTTGTTAGAGTAACAGGATTTGTTTTAATATACATTTTCTGAAGGGTTTGAAGTCTGACACTCAAATGTATGTCATTATTTGGTGACTATGATCCTGAGATCATCCCAGTGATTTGTCAGGAAAAAAGAGGGACGGGCCAAAAATATTAGCCAAATATCTGGACATTCTGTGAAAATCTGTACATTTGAGAGGTATGATTATGCATACAGCTTAATCCCAGGATTCAAACCATGGCTGTGTGTGCTAAAAATACAACAAATTGTGTTTCATCAGAGTGAGCTATTTAGAAACTGTTGTCTGTTCCTTCACTGTTTTCTATTTAAGTCTCTTGGTTGTATAATCTGACCTTGTACTTACAACAGTCTTATACAGACATTCCTAGTCATATTTTTTATGTAGCACAGTGTGGGTAACAGTGGTTAACGCAACATTACTATTCATAGAATGCAACACTAAATGCCATACAATACCAGAGTAAACCCAACCAGTCCAGGATTTAGAAATTTATTACCAGGCAGTTACGGTTATATTTAAATATCACCTATATGGGGCTATTACTGTCATATTGTCTGGTTTATTCAGTAAACCCATACACAGTTTTTATACCACCAGGTGACGTTCTACTACTTTATATTTTTTTTAGTATGACTACTACAAGCAGGATTGTTACTCACCAGCCTGGCGACACAGCCTTTGCAATCTCCTGGCATGGGCTTCCTGATTTACAGCCCGCTGAGCTGCAGCTGTAAAGGGAATAGAGAAATATTTATGCATACCTATCCATCACATACACAGGCTGGACCTGCTCACCAGTCCAAGGGATACCAGTGGAACTGGAGAGATCACAGGAAAGACTGTCCCAGGCTTCTGCTTTATATTGGGATCCCTGGTACTGGCCCTGCAGCAGTCTCTCATCGTGGTTATTAAACAGGAGTCTCACCATGACCTTGGACTCCTGTATGCCCCAGCACTGTGCCCGGAACTGCATGCCCTCACCAACATCTGCCATACTGCCTACAGTGGGAAGCTGCAACCAGTTATGAGCTGTATTCCCGCCTGTGAGGTTTAAATATGACAAGTTTCCACCCTTTGTCATAATTGGACAGTTTTGAATATGCTGAGCTAAGCTAAGCTATGGGCAAACCTGCTTAGCTAAGGTTGGCAGTGCTTAAAGGGACAGATTCAGCACTGCTTACCTTTTGGCAAATCCACTTAGCTGGGCTACTCATTGCTTAGCAGTCATATTTACACAATGCTTGCACATGGTAAGCAGAGCTGTGCAATGCTTAGCATTGCTTATTTTTTATTTTATAGACTATCTGCTGTATGGGATTGATTCATCATTCATTACATATTATAAATTTGTTTACTATCCCTGATATCCCCCAATGTGCTTTCATTACCTTTATTCATGTGTGACTGTACTGTATGAGGCACTTGTGTTTATATGGGGGTTTCACAACTTTATTAAACTGACACCTCACATCTGGACCTACTACCATACTCTGGTTAACAAATATATGTTATTTAGTAGCTAAGTATAAAAAAAAATGTGTATGCACTGCTTTCACATGTAAAATGGCTCCAGTGGGGATCAAACCGGGAATGGCTGCTTGTAAAGCATATACTCTAACTACTACACTATTGTAGCACTGTTTATGTTGAATGTCTCTTGTTAATTAACTTCTTGTGCTGTTTAAACTGGACTAAGCATAGCTAAGCAACAGGCACACCCGCACAGCTATGCTTAAACTTTATTGCATGTATAAAAAAAGTATTTGTTGTGTTTTTTTTATTTGTACCCTTCAGAATATCCATGCTAATGCTGAACCTGTTATTTTATCAACTTTTTGCTTTGTGGGATGATTGTCTCTTATGGTTTTGTCCACATTACTTACTCTGACAGACTGGGAGGTATGAGTTATGTGTTTATGCTACATCTGTTATTCTATCAATTTTTGCCTTGGTAGGGACAATTGTCCCTTATGGCTTTGACCAGATTTCTTACCCTGATGGGTTGGGGGTGTTACAAGTTTTCTTGCTTGTTTTAAATTGCTGAATGACAATTCTGGTGTGCAAGGGGCATGTGTAGTGTGAGAGCACTGCTCTCAGACACACCCCCTGCACTCGTACACATAATTGTGTCTATTTTGCAGTATGGCACCATGCCTTCATGAATATGCATGGCACACTGCTGTGCTGCACGGGAACGGTCCCTTCTATGCAGGAATAAACTATTCCTGCAGGGAAGTTTACTGAATCCTGGGGTTAGTCTTTTCCTATGATAGATTCTCCCACTGTTTAATGAAATAGTATTGTCTTATTACATGTGTGCACCATGTATTTTGATTATCTATTTCATCAACCTTCATTCTCCACATTTTTATATTTTGTTAATAATTCTCTACTTCTATTAAAGTTGTTTCTTATTTTTTTATTACTTGTTATTGTTTTCCACTATTATTTATTCATATATTTAAAAACTTTAGAAATTAGTTTCTCTTTTTTTTCATTTATGTCACAATACTTTTTACAAATTCATAGACTCTGAATAAACCACTGGATTTAACAAACCCAGTCCTTCATCTTTTCTACTCATATATAATATTCTCCTTTTTACAGGAATTACTTTTGAGCCCTGAATGAATGTAAACTTACTTCTAAGAAATGCTTCTCATACATTATTGGAATCATAAATACACATGACAAATAAGCATTTTATTCTTTTAATGTTTCCCATCTTGTATTATATACTTCTTTACCAAATGTTATACCAAGCACATTAAAATATGTTGTTGTAAATTGAGTAATTCCTATACTTAATGTAGCTCCCATACTTTTACTTTTATCTTTATTTAACACCAAACCCATTCCTTTCAAACAATCAACTACACTAGGCATCACCTCTCTCATCCCTATAATGTTCTTGGTTATTACAATTTTATCATCAGCATTCATCATTAGTATTAGAATTTCTACATTTTTGTCCACAATATATTTTACATTATTCATTTTTGAATTAAGCTCCCTAACTGCCACATTCATGACTACAGCAAATAAAACACTTCTCGGAGGAGATCCTTGCCTTATACCCTTGTCAATCTTCATTTGTTTACATAACCATCTATTTGGCAAAATGTTTACTGTATTGTATCAGTAAAGTGTCATGCAAAGATTTATAATTTTATTGCTAAAATTATGACCTTTCATTATATCCCATAATATATTGTGTTCAACTGAATCAAATGTTTTGCTAATATCTCCTACTATAAGTTTTAAATTTTCTTTTCATTCTAGAATATAAATCATCTCTCATTATCATTAAAAATTCTTGAAAAGTGTGTCCTTTTATACCATACAAACTCTCTTTTATAATATATTTAATTTTATTTTCAACCCCTTTTTGTATTCTGTTCATAGATATCTTGTAATCTGTATTATTCAACATTGTCTGTCTCCATTTCTTTATGTCTTATTTTTCTCCTTTCTTCCATATAAACTTTAAAGCCTCACACATATCTTATGCTTGAAACCATTATTCAACTATTTAAGACCTATAACATATATATGTTTGCCAATCATCTAAGTTTTTATAGATTTAAAATCTGATGTCATCTGAACCTGTAGCTGACTCGATGTTTAAATGTTTATCTGTTTCATGCAAAGTAATTTGTTTTTCAATGTCATGATTCATGCGTTCTGAAAATTATTTTAATTTTCATATTTTATTGCATTCTCTCCTTGAGGTTTTAAACATTTTTCCACATATTTTATTACAATTTCCACAACTTGAGATTGACTTCTCAGTTTTACTTGTTTATCCTTCAATTTGCTCATTAAATTACTCTTCTCTTTTACTATTTTACTTACGTAAGCTGAAACTACTAGTAAACTGACGCTACTAGTACTGTTTTGCCTTGTAAAAATGCCTTTGTTTATATGAGGTTTCTTTACTTTTTGTAATTTCTTTTGTATAATTCTTTATCTTTATCATAATATTCTTTCTTTTTCTATGTTGTCAAACATGTCTTTATATATTTTAGTATATCTTTCTTTTTCAAATATTTCTTGTTTTATTTTCTCACTGTAAAAACTTTTTTTATATTTTCTTTTGAAAATAATCCACTATTTGATCAATTATTATAGAACTCCCTAATAATAATATGATATTTCCATAACTGTATCATCTCCTTTCCTTTTTCAATACATTCTATTTCATCTATTCTTTTTTACCTTTACCTGCTTTAACATATTCTTCATTTTCATGTATTTCCCTCCATATAACCAGGTGATCTGTAAATCCTGTAACAAATGAATCTCCTTCCTTATGCTTATGCTTTCAGAGATTATAATTTCAGATTTTAATGTGCCTCAACTATATGTCCATGTTTCTTTATTCCATCTTACTAATTTACCACATTTCATAACTCCTCTCATTTTTCTTAAATCTTTTCCATTCTTCTTTCTTTCCCCTTAAATCTATGTTAAACTCTTCTGTTATTATATTATTCATATTTGCTACTACATAATCTAACAAATGTTGAAATAAATATCCCTTTCTTTATAAGAGGTGTATGTGCATATAGCTGTAAGTCGATAAACTGTTTCTTTCCACCTTAAATCTATAATAGTAAGTCTCCCCATCTTAACTAATGTCACATCTAGAATTTTCATTGTTTCTACATAATATTGCTACCCCTGGACAATATTTATTACCAAACATCCATATTATCTTTCCATTTCATATTTTCTGTTTGTAATTTTTCTTCTTTTGTTAAAAATCCTATATCTTATAAAACAATTATGTATACTGTAATCACATTTTCTACACCATTCTAGAATCATAATCATTCTAGTTATATTTTATATTATTCACATTTACTGAAATAATCCTTTAGTTATTGGTTTCTCTATTCCTTAATTTAATTGGAATCATCCTCTTTTCTTGCTGTTCTTCATTCATTCCCTTTGCTTTTTCATTTAAAATGTATTTACTTTTAAATGCCCTTTTTCTTTTACTCTTTCACCAATAGAATATTTTTACATTTTACTATTTTTCAACTTATATCTTCTTTATCACTAACCTCTGTATCTATTTCTCTTTCATCTTCTTCCTGTTTATTTTCTTTTCCATACTTTACTTTTTTCCAAATTTTCCATTATTGCTTTTATGATTTTTCTTCATTT
This sequence comes from Protopterus annectens, assembly GCF_019279795.1. Taxonomy (NCBI): domain Eukaryota; kingdom Metazoa; phylum Chordata; order Ceratodontiformes; family Protopteridae; genus Protopterus; species Protopterus annectens. The sequence goes on from NC_056744.1 coordinate 1,342,350,049, forward strand.
TGTTTTTTGTCCTGCACCTTATTGTCACTATTTGTTTCATTGTTTTTTTATCTTTACAATCTCTCCATGCATGTCCAATTTTTTTAAATTTCTAACATTTAAGTTCACATTTTTTAACATCATGCCCAGTTTTCCCACATGTATAACATTTCATCACAATTGTTCAGCAACTGTCCTTCTCTGTCACAAAAAAGGATGTTCTTGTTCCCAATATTTTAGCATGCCATTATTACCTTCAACACTTATAATGCTTAAGATATGTAAAATATTTTTTGATTTTCCACTTTCAAAACAACATTACAATCCCATATCCCAGTCCATAATCCATTGTTATCAAACACTTTACAAATGTCCATCACTTACAAATATTTTTAATGCTTTTTAATGTCTGTCTTTAATGTTCTGTCCTAAATCATATGGGTATTTTCTTTTTTGTTACTTGAAAAAAAGCTATAACTACATATTCATTCCATAGTTTATCATTATGTCTTTTCTCAAATTTATACAAAAAAGTTTTTCCATACTGTGTGCATTCTCATGTCACATGGCTCTTTATTTATCAGATTAAAGGCTCTTACCTCATGTGTTGTGATGCCTAGTGGAAGAATAAATGTGTCCCATACCTCTTACGTCTCCATTTCCATGTTTCTTTTACTTTGATTCCTTACCGCATACCTTTTTCTTTTAGGCAATTGTTTCTTCTTAAAAAAACTGCCAGCTCTTTCTCCCTGAATTTTATCTATTATATCTCTCAATAAACATAATTTTCTGGCTCATTTTGAACTATCATTCCCTTAAGCATATCATCCTGCAACCTTCCCAACTGAATGGTTGTAATAATACAGTCTACTTTCTCTACATTATCCGTCTAATAACTACATTTGGAAAGCAATCTCTGAGCCTTTCAAACCATCTTCTACTTCATTTTCAATGTTCAACATACATACACAGTATATACTGGTGACCTTTATTTTATTTTACTACTTCATCATATTACCGTTAGCATATTTGTCACAAATGTTTACTTCAAGTTTTACTTTTTATTGTTTTATGATCTACTGGTTCTCATACATTATAGTATTAAATTCTGTTAGAAGTCAACAGAAAGCAGAGTTACTCATCATTTTGTTGCCATTATGTTGCAAACACTCCCCCCTACACAACACCCCCCCTTACCTGTTTTACATAATCACACAATGTTCAAATATTTAAATGTGTATGTTTGGACTTGCTACCCTTGTAGTTCATATTACTCATATTTGCTTAGTGATTTTATACTTGAAATGTGGATTTACTCTTGTGTATTTTTTACTCATTGCATTTTCACTCACTTCATTTTAATGTTTTAACCTCATTCTTGTTTTTGCAAGTGAATTTTGTATATTACTGAATGGGTGTATAACTAGGAAGAGGAAATGACAAATGCTTTGTGATCAGGAAATGAGGTCATTCAGATTGTACCAGGGGAGGGGCACAATTTGAATTTGAAATTGCCTTTATAACACAGGCTGGTTTCTTGTGTAGAACCATTTGTCTGAAGAAGTCTTTGTATGGTGAAAGGATGAAAAGCAGTATTTTTGTACCGTGTTGCTTAATGTTTTAATAAACTTCTGGCCCTGTTTGGTCCAGTTTGGTTTTAGTTCTACATTTTGTCTACTATTTCTACTTGGATGCTTGAACGTGGCAATTGTTTGGACAACTTTTGAATAAGAAAAGACTTATTTATTCCAGAGCTGCATAACGGGATTTACCTTTCTTCACCAGCATGTGTCAGCTTACCAGCACCATCCTGAATTGGTGAACTTTGTGAGTTTGTGTATGCTTTCCCAAGTTTGCTGCTTGTCATGGATTCAGAAGTGGTGCAGGGAAGTCAACCGAATAATGACAACTCTAACAACTTACAGATACTGTTTACTTTGATTGAGAAATTAACTAAAAAGGTAGAACTATTAACTGAGAGGGTCGATACCTTATCTGACAAGGGGTTAAGAGGGCTTTCTACTATCAGTAATGGCCCTCATAATACCAGCGAACTTTTAAACCCCCCAAACCCCCTTACCCATAATATAGACCTGTCAATGAATGATCCTAACCTGGACATGTCTATTCATTCGACCCCATTTGAGGGGTCTGGAATGCAACATCTAGACGGAAATAATATCCAAAGAACTGGTGATGAACAGCACCGCGTGAGGCAACCTACTGCATTAAACCTAGATGAGTAGTTAGGAACTGAAATGTCTTTCACTAATGACACCAATGACCAACGCCTTCAAATTAATGAACCTGAGGGGCAACTAGTTCATAGGTTCATAGGTTCATAGGTTCATACTAGGCTATCTGCCCAAGGGCATTTATAAGCCTAGCCCATAGTTATGTGGCTTTTCACCACCCCTTTAGTTTGAAGAAAACTATGCCTATTATTTTGCTGTGCCTCTGTCAAGCAGCGACACTGAAGTAATCCCTGGGGTATATCTGCGATCTCCCATCCATTGGTCAAGATTCCTCTTGAACAAGGCCAGCGAGTTGCTCTGCCTCACATGTACCGGGATTTTGTTCCACAGCATAGGGAGTCTCTGGGTGATGAATCTGTCCCTCCAGCATGTTCTATTAATAACCGTGTCAAGGTTTAAGTCTCCTGCCCTTGTGGTTCTGAGGGATCTAGATTTTTTGAGGTGAAGCATATTCATCAAATCTGGGTTTGACATGGCCTTATATGTCAGGCACAGGTCACCTCTGAGCAAGCGGTATGCGACTGAATAGAGCGGGAGTTCTTTCAGTCGGGCAGCATAAGACATATTTTTGAGACCCTTTATCCTTTTGGTGAGGAACTTTTGGGGCCTTTCCAGCTGCTGCAGGTGTCGGGTCAGATACATTCCGAATGGGGCATTGTACTCAATCATAGGTCTAATGAGTGATGAGTACAGGAGGACGATGACCTCCCTAGATCTAGATGTGAATCCCTTCATGATCAGGTGGGCAATGTAGAAGGTTTTCCTAACTACTTTGGCAACATGAGTGTCAAACGAAAGGTTACTGTCAACCTGGGTCCCCAGATCCCTGATGACTTCTTCTGTGCTCAGTGGATTGCCACCTATATGGTAGCTAGGGGTAACCTTGTTTTTCCCGAAGGGTATGACTATGCATTTCTTGGCGTTTAACTTTAGGCCATGGCTCTGGCACCAGTTATTCGTTTCTGTGAGGCCCTTCTGAAGGATATCTGTGTCAGATGTGTTTTCGACTATGGCACCCAGTTTGCAGTCATCTGCAAACTTTGTCAGCCATAACCCTCTTGTGTTTGCTTGTACTTCAGAAAAGTAGATGCCAAACAAGAGTGGTCCCAGGACTGAGCCCTGTGGGACACCACTTGTGACAGGCTTTGAGTCTGACATGGCGCCAGCAACTCTGACCCTGTGGGTTCTGTCACTTAGCCAGTTTGCAACCCATCTTGTGATGTATGGGTTTACATTCAAGCTGATGAGTTTTTCGATGATACCTGAGTGGGGTATTGTGTCGAAAGCCTTTGCCAGGTCGAGGTAGGCTGTATGGACTGCCTTGCCCTCATCAATGGTCTTGGTGACTGTTTCAAAAAAGTCAACCAAGTTTAAAAGGCATGATCTGCCTTTGACAAAGCCAAACTGGGTTGGATCCAAAGTCTGCAAGTTCCCTATGTCTTTATTTATGAGTTCCATTATGATCCTCTCCATGGCTTTGCAGATAAGGCTTGTCAAGCTAATGGGATGGTAATTTCCAGGGTCGGTGGAGGTACCGCCCTTGTGAAGTGGGACCACAGTCGCCGTGCGCCACTCCTTGGGTACGTATCCTGAGGTGAGGCTAAGATTAAACAGCTGTCCTAACTGCGGGTTTAATTCCTCATTGAGATTGTGGAGCACACAGCTGGGGACACCATCCGGTCCCATGGATGCTGTGTTTTTTGCCTTGGAGAGAGCAGTTCTCACTTGGGCATTGGAGATGTTTGGGGGGCTACAATCCTCTGGTATAACTTATTGAAAGAATTTGATGCTAAACTTTACAAATACAAGAAACTACAAGTTTAATTTGCTTACTTTAAGGAATGTCTCAGTGAGAGAATCATCCCAAAAGGACTGAGATCATGGCAGTATCCAACTGGCCTTGTGGGGGGGACCGACTTTCACAAGGATCTTATTTCTTTGTTTAATAAACATGGCTTTGAACTAATGACTTTAATATCCAAGTATTATCAGTCATGGGCTGACTCAGTGCAAGAACTCAATGCACTAGACTCAAAGCTAAAGTCAAGCCTGGATTTTTCTAGATATAAATTCGACTATGAGCGCTGTTTTACTAGCATTGACCAGCATCTTGTCAAACTTAAATCTATCAATATTATAAAACTAAACAGAGACAAAGAAGCTTACCGTTTGAATGTAGCTTACCCCCCCCCCCAAATCTCAATCGGGGAATGATAATTCTATGGAAAACCAACATGATAACATTGAAGGGGATGATGTGAACCTTAATGTGAACAACGAGGCAGTGGGTGAGCATACTCAGGGCAACCAGGCAACTCCTTCATCGGATACCAGGAACCGGAATAGAGGGACTAAGGAGAAAGGGCAAAATTTTCCAATGCCTGCCTCAAACTACAATTTGAGGTGGGGTCAACAGGTGAAGTATGCAAACTCATGGAAGAAATAATAATTTTTCCATCCCCAACAGACGCCCATGATGCTGACCCTGATCCAGGACTGGTTCCAGTACCTGAAATTGTCAAGAATTCAGAAGGTGACTTTTGCATTTATAACTTTTCCACCATCCAGGTTGACAAAATAATGGCTGATTTTCTTGCAAAGGGTCAAACATTTATACCTGCTACAAGAGCTAGTATTGCACACACTATGGTGGACTTAAAGTTATTCATGAGAAGACTCAACTTGCACTTCTTATTTGGTCCTAGTAAAGCTTCACAAGGAGCACCTGACCCACTTTATGTGTCTAGCTCCTTTTGTCCACCAATGCACACATCACTAGCTTTGTTTGAAAAAATATGTGAATGGGACATTTTTAACTGTTTGAGTAATGTACAACCTAGTAACAATTCAATTACTAATAATATCACAAACAAGAGAAACAATGTATAGAGTTGATCCGGACCACCAATGTTAGGGTTGTCCAACCAGATAAGGGAGGTGGCCTTGTTATATTTGATGTACCAGATTACAACAATTAGGCGGATCCTTAACATAAATACATATCAAAGTGTATCTAAAAATGAACTGAACGTAGCATACAACAGGATAAGAGCACTGATTGAGGAACTTTTTATAGAGGCTAGAATAGACAAAGACACTTACACTTTTCTGTCTATGGCATTTCCAAAGATCCCGACTGGTTTCAGGATCCCTAAAATCCACAAATCTATTTTGGACCCACCATTGAGAGCCTTGATAGATGCTAGAGGTAGTATAACTTACCCAATAGCTAAATTTATAGACTATCATTTAAAGAAATTTGTATGTCAGCTCCCACAGATATGTAAGGACTCCTGGGCGTTTTTGAGATCTATCAGCTCTATTCCATTCAACCAAGAGTTAAATTTCTTAACTATAGATGTTAAGGACTTATATTCATCGATACCACAAAATACGGGGGTCGAATGGGTTAGGGAGTTATTACTCGAAATGGGGGCCACAACTGCGTTGGTTTCATTATTATGTGAACTACTTGAGGTAGTGTTGGATAACAACTACTTTACATTTGGTGGGGAATATTTTGTGCAGAAAATCGGTGTAGCGATGGGCTCTCCCTGTGGGGCCAGTTTCGCCAATTTGGTGATGGCACAGTGGGAGAAAACTTATGTACTTCACCACTTAGAGGTGGCCAGCAGCATCAGGTATTACATTTGATTTTTAGATGACATTTTTATATTGCTTAAGGGCAACTCTGAAGTTGCAGATGAATTACTTACCCATTTCAATGATAGCACCGCCTTTTTATCCTTCACACACAGTTTCCATACAAGTAGAATTGCATACCTTGATGTATACTTGGAAAAGGACTTGGAAACCAGTACCTTTGTATCAAGGATCTACAGGAAACCAACATACTCAGACTCCTTTTTACACTATTCTAGCTGCCATCCCGTGACTCAAAAGAGAGCTGTTGTGAAAGGCCAACTGGTGAGGGCAGCTAGAATGGTGTCCAGGGAAACTGACTTTGACCTCGAGTGTGAATTGTTGCGAGGTATGTTCTTGAGGAGGAAATATCCTCCTACCTTGGTGGATGCACTTATACTGAAATGCATGAAAAATATATACATACCACTTTTGGGAGAAAATTTAAGTAGCACAACTAATGGAGGTGACACGTTAAGTGAACCACTTAATTGGGAGGAACATGCTGACATTAATAGTTTTTGCTTTATTACAACATTTAGTCTGGATGCTTACAAAATTTCAGACATTATTAATAAGAATTGGAAATTCTTATTAGATGAAGAGAGACTCCCAAGTGCACTACCAAATAGAGTTAAAATAGTATACAGGAAGGGAGCAAAGATAAAGAGCATCTTACAAACAAGCAAAATGAATAATTGTAGGCCATCTATGTTAGGCATGAATAAATGCAATATGTGTAGGTATTGTACTCACATGGACACAGGCAAACATTTTACACTGAGAAATAGGCAATACATCAGCCAAGGTAAATTCAATTGTAATTCAAAGAATGTGGTATTTGTAAAGCATGCCCCTCATTCTATATTGGTAAAACTGAGAGGAGACTGAGGGAAAGGGTGTATGAACACCTATATAGTATTCGAACTGGAAACATGACCAATGCTTTAGCTAGACACACAGCGACATTTTCGAATCATACCTTTGGCTTTAGAGTAATAGGTGAATGTGCCCACAATGATAGAGGGGGACCGACCCCCCCTGCTTCTAGAGAGACTAGAATTGTTGTGGCAACTTCATACAAGAGCCTGCTCAGTACCAGGGCTTAATGAGCAATATTCTATTTCTAGTATTTTGAAATTGAAAGCATTGAATAGATAGGCTATTTTACATCTGACATTTATTGTGATACATGCAGACTTGGTAGAACATAGAATGTTTGAATATGCACTTCATTTTCAATGTTCAACATACATACACAATATATACTGGTGACCTTTATTTTATTTTACTACTTCATCATGTTACCGTTAGCATATTTGTCACAAATGTTTACTTCAAGTTTTACTTTTTATTGTTTTATGATCTACTGGTTCTCATACATTATAGTATTAAATTCTGTTAGAAGTCAACAGAAAGCAGAGTTACTCATCATTTTGTTACCATTATGTTGCAAACACTCCCCCCCCCACACACACACAACCCCCCCCTTACCTATTTTACATAATCACATAATGTTCAAATATTTAAATGTGTATGTTTGGACTTGCTACCCTTGTAGTTCATATTACTCATATTTGCTTAGTGATTTTATACTTGAAATGTGGATTTGCTCTTGTGTATTTTTTACTCATTGCATTTTCACTCACTTCATTTTAATGTTTTAACCTTATTCTTGTTTTTGCAAGTGAATTGTGTATATTACTGAATGGGTGTATAACTAGGAAGAGGAAATGACAAATGCTTTGTGATCAGGAAATGAGGTCATTCAGATTGTACCAGGGGAGGGGCACAATTTGAATTTGAAATTGCCTTTATAACACAGGCTGGTTTCTTGTGTAGAACCATTTGTCTGAAGAAGTCTTTGTATGGTGAAAGGACGAAAAGCAGTATTTTTGTACCGTGTTGTTTAATGTTTCAATAAACTTCTGGCCCTGTTTTGTCCAGTTTGGTGTTAGTTCTAACTTTTGTCTATTATTTCTACTTGGATGCTTGAACGTGGCAATTGTTTGGACAACTTTTGAATAAGAAAGGACTTATTTATTCCAGAGCTGCATACCTTTTTACTGCATACTGCATACTGCATTTACCTTTCTTCACCAGCATGTGTCAGCTTACCAGCACCATCCTGAATTGGAGAACTTTGTCATTTTCTACTTCAACTATAGAGATGCTGCTCACCTCTACTATAACAGGCATTGCCTCAGTCTCGCATACCATCATCCCATCTGCCATATTGCCAGGAATGGGTTGTGAGTATGTAATCATGCCAGGGTGGTCATAAGAATGGTTTGATGAGTAGGAGAAATTTCCCGGTGCCCTGAACAAATTTCCCCTAACTAGTATGAATATCACCTTGGTCTCCCATGAAAAGAAGCCCTTAGGTTTGTTGGACTAACTTGATCAATAATAAAAATACATAAAATGAGATTGGTCTGTTTGAAATCCTTAAATTACAAGACATTGCTATCTCTGGGGTTAGATATTTTAAAGGTCAAAGTTGCTAACTTATGATTTGACTTAATTTGAGAGGGTAATCCCAGGAGATTATTACATGAAGCAGCTATATTGTCAAGGACTTTGTCTATAATATGTCCTCTTGTGGTTCCGATCATAATGTTCTCCAAGGGATTTTTGTTTATAAAGTTGAAGAACTGTTGGGTGTATCTCCCATTTAGGTATAGTTTGTTAATTTTTGAATAAATAAATAAAATTATCCAGGGATTTACATATTTTATTTATCCTTTGCTGGCCAGGTTAGTACCACTAGGTGGTATTTATATTACTATTAGAAATTTGCCCAGGGCATCAGAGAACTTCCCTGATTCTTTTCACTAGGTGCTGTGGGACATTTTACATCTACCTGACTTACTACTGACACAAGCAGATGGGACCTCTGTTTAACAGCTCATCTGAAGAATGGCACATTCAGGAGTGCAGCATCCATTGTTATATTGCACTGCAGCAGCCGTAATCCATCTACCTAGTCTTAGAATAGAACCAAAAGAACTCTGCACCAAAGGTGAGTGCACTTACTGTTGTGCCATTGACAGACTAATAATCAAGCTGCATTGTTGTTAATAGGGAGCTCACCATGTACTTTTAGGAACTTTTCACATATCTCTGTACACACTGGGGGTGTCATGTAACTGGCTATAAGCTGATAGTTGCTTTTGCTTATTGTGATTTTTACCTCATTAAGTTCTGTTTGTGCATCCCTGGGAATGTGTCCATGTGATGTGATCCCATAATAAATACTGAGATGCAGCCACATTTGATTTCAGGTCAAAGGGTATGGTTTGATCAAAACCCAGGTATTGAAGAAGTGCTTTATGAACATTTAAACTAAGTTTCAGCAACGTTATAGACATGGCCATGTTCTAAGTGCAGGAGAGCCTTAGAAGTTTGTCATTTTATTTTTGAGAAGTACGGTGTCGAGGAGAGGCACATTAATGTAATACTGTTTTGTATTTTGTTAAGTTAGTTATGCTGGGATGTTCATGAACTGAATTCTTCCTAAAAAAGGTACTGTGAGGATAATTAGAACTTTAGCCATTATGTAGTAGTCCTGAATTGAGATATGCAGGCCAGCTTAGGCACTGCAAGGAGGATTATTAGGCAAGTCATCTCATGCTGACACATACTGCATCCACCAAGAATGTCAACATATATTTTGACAATTCTCTGTGCCTGTGCATAATTTTTTTACTCAAATGATTTTTATTTTGATGAAATAACACAATAATTTAATACATTCATAACATTCAATAACTATATACAGTATTTACAATCAGCCTGACAAAAAGGATTCAGATAAAAACATTTGTAGTTAAATAATAAGTTAATATATAAACTATAATAGTTAGGAAAAGTTTGGTTCCAGCTGTAGGGTATCAATCAAATTCAAAACTTTCCTCCACAGACTATTAACCAATGGCTTAGGAAAAGTTCTTAACTCTTTAGTTCTTTTCTCCATTAGTATGTATTTCTTCAGTGATGATAGGAATTCCTCCATTGTAGGTGCTACATTAGAATTCCATCTTCTAGTTATACATTTTCTGGCTATTGCTATCATTGTCCACAACAAATACAGGTCATCTTTCATCATATTATTACTATTAACAACATTCAATAAAATTGAAGACTTTTTCAAAACAAATATATCAGTATAGATTGTTTGAAGAAATTTGTTAATCTCATTCCAATATGGTTTAATATTAGTATAGTCATAAAAAATATGAGACCAGTCAGCATTAGTGGACAGATGACATCTCCAACATAACTTGTTGTTTGGATGGTTCATTTTTGAGAGTTGCTCAGGTGTCAAAAAGGATCTGTGTAGAAATTTCCAATGAAAAATCCTCCAGGATTGTGAATAAGCAGTTAGTTTAACTGTTTTATCTTCCATTGATAATGATACTTGAAACCCTTTAGTTAGGTATTGCCAGTAAGAATCTTTAGGCATTGTCTTACAAACAATTAAAGTGCTATATAGATATGATAAGTCATTCTTAACACTGATATTATTATATAGAATTCCAAAAATCCAGTTTATAATTTTTGGTACGGTTTTGAAGGGTGAGTTATGTATTATTCTACACAGATCCTTAGTGTATGCTGTGACACTCTGAAGAACCAACCAGTCATTAGGGGATAGGCCATAGGTTGACAATATACTTTGTGTGTTCAAAGCTTGTTGGTTTTCAATATATTGCAACCAGCAAAATAGGTTACTGTTTTCCCATAAACCAAAAATCTCTCTATGTGTTTTATCAGGGAAATCCCTTGTAATAGTAAATGGTATTAAAAATCAATGCCACAGTTTTATATCTAAATTTGTGTTAATGAATCTTCTAAACACATCAAAAATATTATTTATTAGTGTTAGTTTAGTTAATTTTGTTGTACTATACTGTAAATGTAAACTTAAAAGGTGCCATATCTTATCTTTGTCAGTTACCAAAGCATTTTTTGATAAATAATTTTCATTCATTAGTATAATGGAGTCGGTTTCCAGTTGGAATAGTATCTTGGACTTATCTAATTCATCACTATTTTAATTATAGGTGCCTTTATATAAATATCAATCTCTGGGAATTTTAACCCCCCCACACACACACACACACACGTTCCCATTTTCTGATATGATGAGAATATGCCACTCTATTTCTTTTGGGGTACCATAGTAATTTCATCAGAGTTGAAGTGATTTCTTTAAGGATTTTATTTCCTGGTAGAAGTATAGGGGCTTGTGCTATATATGGTATTTTAGGTAACAAAACCATTTATATCAGTTGTAACCTATCGTCAAATGTTATAAATAAATTATTCCATTTGCATATTAATGTCTTGATTAATTCTATGGCTTTAGCATAGTTAAGTTTTAAGGTTTCTCTATATTCTTGCCTAGGACTATTCATAAATACTCTAGAGTTGAAACGTGGTTTCCAATAATATGATTAACTGGAACCTGTATGTTCTTTTTTTTATTTAATACTAAATATTTTGATTTAGATTTGTTGAAGGAGCGTCCTGAGATTTTTTGGAAATTTGTTGTTACTATATCCATTTCACCTAACACTTCCTTAGAGTTGGATAAGGTAAGCAAGACATCATTAGCAAACATCATTATTTTAGAAATATATTGGTCATATATATTTATACCTCTTATCTTTGGGTTATTATGTATTAAAATGACAAGTATTGCTATGGCCAGAGCAAATAGGACAGGGGACATGGGACATCCTTGTCTAGTACGTCTAGTTATTTGGATTGCTTTGGAAGTAAAGGGACCTTATTTCACATATGCTAATTATTTTCATAGATTTTCTTTATCATTGTTATAAAAAAGGGGGAGGGATCAAATACCTGTAACACTTTAAATAAATAACCCCAATTTAAGGAGTCAAAGGCCTTTTGAATATCTAGACTTATTATCAATGCTTCATGGTTTCCTCTATTGAGGTAATCTATCAGTGTTAATACTCTTTTAATATTTCCTGTGTATGCCTGTTATGTATGAAACCAGTTTGGTCTTCGTTTATTATTTTAGATATGGGTATTTTCAATCTATTTACCATAATTGACATAAATAGTTTATAATCATTATTCAGCAAAGAAATTGGTCTATATGTGTTGCAATGATTAGGGTCCTTATTCTCTTTTAATATAGGGGAAATTAGAGACCATCTCCAAGAAGGAGGAATATTTGCTAATGTTTGAATTTCAAGAAAGGTTTTATGTAGGTGAGAGATTATAGAAGAAGGGAAAAATCTATAAATTTCGATAATTAAGCCATCTATTCCAGGTGCTTTATTAGACTTACATCCTTTAATTCCTTCTATAATTTCCTTTTGAGAAATAGGCTTTTGTAGATCTAACTTGAGTTCCTCAGGAATTCTTGTTATGTTGGGAACTATACTCTCTATCTTCTCACATTCATTTGTACTTATTTTACCTTCATGATGATCTGCATAATCACAATTAAAAGCCTCCAGAATGTCCCCTATGTCCGAGACTTTTTTCCTTTTCCCTTCATGAAAGATAACGGGCTGGAATTACGAAAGCTAGCACGGAGTTGTAGAGTAGAGTAAGATGTCAAACAGGCAATATGTCTGCCGTGCGATCCAAGAACAGCTGGCAGGGGCATGCACGAGAGTTGCTAAAGCTACTCTTGCATGGACAGCATCATGGTATGCAAATTACCTCATTTGCTGCTGAAAGCAATGCAAATGAGGTAAATTGGCAATCCAGGAAACACTAACCTGTCCATGGAAGATTAATGTTATCTGCAGAAATGTACTCCATTGGTAACGGAGTACGGTTCTGCAAATAGATAAATGAAGCTATGACAGCTCCAAATAAAGGATGCATACAGTTGAGGAAGCATGCCAATGGCCAAATATAAGGCCATTGGCATTTATGAATGTTTAAAATTATTAAAATCCAACTTTTTTCCCCGATCTCCGATGTTTAAGCATAGCGCAGCACCACACAAACGTGTGGTGCTTTAAAAACAAGAAAATAATTTACAAATAGCCAAAAATAGCCATTTTCACTAAAAAGCTTATCCTGCCATGCAGGTGAATGGCAGGCTGCAGACAACATGGCCACTGAGTACTGGTTGCTAAGGGGGGGGGGGAAGCTCAGTGTGAGAGATGTAACAATGCATTAGTAGTCAATGTCATGCAAATGAGGATAAGGATTGTGAATCCCAATTTTCCCCAGCATGTGAGCCATGTCCCAAGAGTGTAAGTGTAGGAGTAGGTGAGTAGTTGAGTAGAATATAGGTGACATTATGAGGGGGCATGTCAGAAAGGATGTAAGCTAATTGGAGCACAGTGTCTTGTGTTTGCCCTGAGTTGCTCAGGATTGCAAGAGGTGTGTCTACAGATGTTCTATTTGAAAACTAGAAACCAAAGGTGCACACTGTGAAAATATCTGAAATTTCTTGCAGACATGCACACAGCATGTGCGTGCATGTGCACTCATGTGCGCGTGCTTCCGCGGTGCTGCCCCGGGCGGAAACAGAAAGGGAAAAGTTAGGAAAAGAAGTAGTAGGAAGTTAACCAAGGAGAACTAGCAGAGATGCCAGGAGAAATATATCAGAATCAGCCAATTACACAGACAGCAGACTAGCCCAGCCCAGCACTTTAAACTCTGCAAACAGCATTCTCCCCTGTTTTTTTCCCAAAAACTCTGCAACACTGCAGTATACAAAGAGGGAAAGCTTAAGAAGCTTAAGTCAGACAAAATGTTAGGGGCTGCTCTTGCTATCATAAACCAACATGTGCAAGGTGCTGAGGGTGGTGATGTTTTGAATGCTGCTGAGCACCCCACAGTGAGGAGATGGAGAAAAGTGTACAGACCCAGGGTAACTTACCAGGGGTTACGTGAGCTGGAGATAGTGGAGCGCTATAGGGTGGACAGAGACCTCCTGCAGCAAATTGTTGAGCTGTGCCAGCCACACCTCACACACAGAACCAACAGAAGGTAACCCATCCCAGTGGATACCAAGGCATGTGTTGGCCTAAGAATGCTAGCTACAGGTACCTTCCAGAGACCAACTGGTGATATGATGGGGATTTCACAGGCATTAGCATCCGGGGCACTGCACCAGTTTCTGGATGTCATGTCAGCACATGTCGGTAACCATGTATAATTTCCCAATTCCTGTGAGGCATTGGCCAGCAATATGAGTCTTTTCCACCAAATAGCAGAACACCCTGACATAGTGGGTGCAATAAACTGCACGCACATACACATCAAAGCACCACCCGGTGAGTGGGGTAGGGTCTACATCAAACACAATGGCTTCCCTTCCATCAACTGCCAGGTCGTGTGCGATGCCCAGGGCCTAATAATGAATGTGTGCGCTGGCTGCCCTAGAAGCTATCAAGATTCCCACATCTGGCATCTGATGCAGCTGTACCAGAGATTTGCCAATGGGGACATCCCACACGGTCACCTAGTTTGGGATGCTGGATACGCACTAGAGCCGTGGCTGATGACATCCATCAGAAATGCACACACACCTGAACAAGAGCTCCATAATGAGGCACACTTACAAACAAGAAACATAATTGAGCATGTGTTTGGGATGCTCAAGCCATGGTTCCGGTGCCTGGACACATCTGGTGGAGCCTTGCAGTACTCACCAACTACATGTACCCAAATTGACATGGTATGTGCCATGCTACACAATATGATCCTGCGTAAACAGCTGCAGCAGGAACAGCATGGGGCAAGGCCAAACAGCCCTCCACCATTGCCAAGGCCTGCACAGGCACAGCGTGACTCAGAGGAGGAGCAACCTGAGCCTTCCCCAGTAGGCAGAAGGAGGCGTGCCCAGTATGCCCTGGCCTTGGCAAAGAGGCAACGCATAGCACATACACTGACTCAGTAGGAACCCTGCAAATGACACCTCTCTCTGACTCACACATACAGTAAAAGGGATGCCTAACTTGACACTACCTGTTTTCAAACATGTATAGGGAGTGTACTATGTGCATCCGACATAGGCAGCCCTGCAGCACCACATGAGGCACGAGTGCCATATTTTAAGCAATATAAAGCACTGCTAAGCACATTTAACAGTATTGAGAATATTTAAATATAATTGTGTGTAGTTGCGCACCAAGCTAACCAGCGCAACGTTGGCAACATCGGGCAATGTTGGGCAAAGTCGGGCAAAGTAGGGTAAAGTCGAGCAAAGTCAGGTAAACACGCTCACACCTGCTTTACTGTTCCTTAACCAGTCAGATCTGCCCAGCAGGAAAATAAACAGCAGTGACAGGGCTCAAACTCAGGATACTGTGCACTATAGTCACAGTACTGAACCACTAAGCCATGACAGCATTTCGCTGGCACAGACACAACTTATGTCACTCACACATATCAGTTGTGGGGGTCACATACCTAACAGTCACAGCCAGCAGGACAATTGTAGACAAACACAAACACAAACAAATGCTGTATCATGCCCTCTGAAGAGGCATATGAGTAACCTCCCCCCAGGCCTATGCAGACAGATAACAGCAGGCCAGGCAGTGTGATGTGGGTTGATTAGGCTATGAAGTCACAAAGTAATATGCGTGTAATTGGAAGCTAAGGTCTGTAGTACAGTGGTATGCCTCAAGCCAGTATGATAGGCAACAGTACAGACTGAAATGGAGTACCTGACATAGCAGTGCAGGCCTAGCAAATGTGTATAAGTGTCAGGTGTACCCCTCATCCGATGTACACCCACAGTAACAATCAGGTGTGCTTCCCCTGGGTAGAAATGTACAAATAATGGCTGTCCCCCTGAATGTAGAAATGTTGATAGGTCTCTGCAAATTGACTCATGGAAGCCCTGCAGGCACAGCATGCTTCCTGTCGATGTACAACACAAAGGTGAGCCCTGAAGTAAAACACAAACTTGATTTTTCACAGACATATAGTATATATGCCCATAGTGGTCATGCTCGCACACTTAAACAAATTTAACAAATTTCAGTCAGCAACATACTGAAAGGTCATACTGGGCATGCTCACACACTTAAATAAACAAAGCAAATGTCAGTCAGCAATATACTGAAAGGTCATACTGGGCATGCTCACACACTTAAGCCATGTCTGAGTACAGCAGTGGGCCACACATATCCGGCAGTTGCAGTTCTTACTCCAGACACTTGTTACTATTCACCAATCCTGCCTTGTGCACACAGTGATATGAAAACAGACCCATATAATATATTGGACCCCTGTCATAATCAAACTATGTACTACAAGTACTTAAGTTGTTCAAAGAAAGTGAAAATCCAAAGAAGATCAATAAATCTCTAATCAGTATCACCAAGAAACAATGAGCACTCCTAACATTATCCAAGCCATGTTCTGGCAAAAATATTGCCAAAGAGTCCATAGAGAACCATGAAGCTTTCTTTCGCTATGTCATAAATATCAATGTAAACTCATAGATGTTCTGAGTCAGTGAAAAGTGTAAATGAATAAATGTACATGACTGACTTTGCCAACATCTTGTCAGACAGGTTCATACATATTTACCCTCCTCTCCCTGGCAAAAGGGCCCATTACCATACCTGGAGATTGTGAAAACCCAGAAATCACATATACAATGGTTAAACAGCTCTATCCAAACCTAAAAACATGGTGTCTATGGGATGACATGGTTTCCCTGGCTGTGTCATATATGAACTCCAAAACAAACAGACCCTGCACCTGAACAGTCTGTTGAGACTCACCCTCTGTACAGGATATGAAACTGTTGAATGGGTTACAACAACATTTGGCACACTCCACAAGTGTTGGTGCACAACAGACCATGAGAACTATTGTCTTATAAGCCTAATAAGCCTGATCTGCAAGGCCACAGAGTCCATCATTATGGAACTCATAAACACAGCTATTGGGAGCCAAACACCCAACCCTACCCATTTTGATTTGGTAGGGGCAGGTCATGGTTCCTAAACCTGCAAGACAGTTTTCAAGGCAGTCACCCATGACATACATCAATGAAATGAGCTCCACATAGCCTACATAGACCTTGAAAAGCCCTTTTCCAACATCCCACACACATGTTGTATCCACAAAATCAACACCCTGTGCATAAACCCATATGTCATCTGATGGATTGCCAACTGGGGCACAGATAGATCCCACAAGGTAAGAATTGTGGTCTTCTGTTCAAGCTGGTAACAACTGCTGTCTCCCATGGCTCAGTCCTGGGACCCCTCCTGTCTGGTGTATACTTTTCAGAAATACAGTCAAACACACGAGGGCTATGTTTAGCAACGTTTGTGGATGACTGCAAAAAGGTTGTCATAATCGATGTTTGGGAAAACAGAGACATCCTTAAAAAGGGTCTCAGTCAGACAGATGTGGTGTCAAAATTATGGCCTCGAGCTACAGTCATACAAATACCACATAGGTTCCAACACCCTAAATATGGAGGTAATAATAAGGGATCTATGGACACATGTGGATAGTTCTCTCTACTTCCAGAAACACATTTACAAAGTGGTTAGAAAATCATGCTATGTGTTCCCACAAATTGCCAAGGTCTTTGCATGTAGGTCAAAGGAGGTTCCCTCTACTCATCAGTCATCAGACCCATCAGAGAGTATCATGGCACACTTGCGATGAATCTGACTAGGCACCTTCAGCAGCTGGAAAGACCACTGAAGTACCTCAACAAGAGGATTACTGGCCTTAAACAGTTGCCCCTTGCAACAAGACTGAATTTAACTCAATATGTACTCTGTTGCACACTGTTACTCAGGCAATCTCTGCCCAACAGACAGGTCCATGTCCAATGCAGAACTGATGTGCATGCGCTATCTGAAGTAAACTCAAGCTCACTGTGCCACATGCTCTAGGGATATCATCACAACAATAAATAGAACATGTTGGAAGGATACATTACTAACTCACAGACTTCCATTGCTTTGGAACAGGGTCCCAACCTACATTAAGCTGAGTTCCTAACTGACACTCTTCCAGAAGAGCCTTGATGAGTGTATGTGAAACTGAACTGTCACACCATGGATCACTTCATCAGCTCTACTACATAGAGGCCTAGGGAACTAACCCCATGTGTGGTGATACCTGCACACTCTGGCCATACTAATATATGCCTTCAGGCAGATAGCCTATTACCTACCTATGTACCCATATATATATATATATATATATATATATATATATATATATATATATATATATATATATATATATATATATATATATATGTAGGGGGGGGGCAAAGTATAATAAGACAAAGATGGATGGGCAGAGATGTGTGTAAGAGGGTGACCATGGCAGGGAACCATCCAGGACTGTCCCACCCAGCACACATCCCAATGGCACAAAAGACATGAGGTGCACATCTCACCCACTGTACATAACAGCCACCAGTATCTGTAAGCATTACAGTGTATGTGGTCCATGTGCCTGCTGTACAACATGACTGTACAATGAAGTACACATCTACTATCTATAGACATGTACCTGTCACATAGGTTCATAGGTATGTAGTAGACTATCTTCACGAAGGCATATATTAGACTAGGCAAGTTGTGCAGCTTTCACCACCCCATTGGGTAGTCTCCCAAGCCCAAGTTCTAATAGTTAGTACCCTAAGCCCCTTTCTAGTGGGGCTGCTGATGTGATGCCTGGCATGAATTGTCTGTTTCCCATCCACTCATCAAGGTTCCTATTGAAGAGTGTCAGCGAGGGGCTCTGTCTGATGTACATTGGACCTCTGTTCCACAGTAAGGCAAGTGTCTGGGATGGTTCTCTATCCCACCAGCATGTTGTATTTGATGGAGCATGTTCAACATTTATGTGTTGGACATGGATCTGTATGTTAGGCAGAGTGTGCCTCTGAGTAGGCGGTACGCAACGGAGAAGAGATTTAGTTTTACAAGTTGTGTTGCATAACACAACTGTTTCAGGCCAGTAATCCTCTTGGTGAGGTACCTCTGTGGTCTCTACATCTGCTGGGTAAGCTTAGTTGAGTACATCCAAAATGGTGCATTGTATTCAATGATGGGTCTGATGACTTAAGAGTAGAGGGCCACCACTACCTCTTTTAATCCTGATGCAAACCCTTTGTTGATTAGGTGTGCCATATAGGATTGCCCAATCACTTTGGCAACATGGTTGTCAAAGGAAAGATTTTATTTTATTTTTTATTTAATTTAACATTTGTTGACCGGGAAAGTCCGACTAGGTTCCACAGATCCTGTTTTCAGTGGAGGCCCGGGGAGAAATGCTCCAGAAGCATGTTTTTTTTAGAATGTGGGAGGAAACCGGAGTACCCGGAGGAAACCCACACGAACGCAGGGAGAACATGCAAACTCCACACAGAAGGCACCCCAGCCGAGAATCGAACCGGAGAACCTCTTGCTGTGAGGCGACAGCATTAACCGCTGCACCACTGCGTCGCCCAAATGACTATCTACTTGTGGCCCCAGATCCCTTATTACCTTGTCAGTTTTAAGAGGGTAACACCTATGTGGTAGTTTGTGGGTACTTTGTTTTCACCAAAGGGGAATACTATGCATTCTTCCACATTGGGCTTGAGGCCATGATTCTGACACCACACATCTGTCTCATAGAGTCCCTTCTGGAGAATATTTGTGTCATCCGGGGAATCTGTTATGGCAAACACTTTACAGTTCCTAGCAATCTTAGTCAACCACAACCCTCCTGTGTTGACATGTACTTTTGAGAAGTCTATACCAAACAGGAGGGACCCCAGGACTGAACCCTGGGGGTCACCAGTTGTTACCGGTGTAGAGTCTGACATGTAGCCAGCAACACTTAATTTGTGGGATCTGTCTGTGAGCCAGTTTGCAATCCATCTTGTGATGTATGGATTCATGCCCAGGTTGGTGAGTTCATCTATGATACCTGACTGGGGAATGGTATCAAAGGCCTTAGCGAGGTATAGGTAGGCTGTGTGGAGCTCATTTCAATCATCTGTAGCCTGGGTAACTGTCTCAAAGAAATCCACCGAGCTCAGGAGGCGTGATCTGCATTTGACAAAGCCAAACTGGGTGTTATCAACTGTATGAAGGTTCCCAATGTCTTTATTGTTGACTTCCATTATGACTGGCTCAATTGCCTTGCAGATATGACTCATCAGGTTCATAGAGCGTGAATGCCAAGGGTCTTTTGTGGCCCCACCCTTGTGGAGTGGGAAGAACATTGCTGTGCTACATTCTATGGGTACATATTCTGTAGAGAGCATGTAGAGAGAGCTGTAGGTATCCTTGATGAATATGGATACATCCCTACCCTATGTGCTATGATCCAGGTTCTGATGCTGGAAGGTATGGAATGAGTAGTATCCTGGTAGTGCGGGTGTGCTCTCTGGAGCCTTGAACTAGGTTTCTGTTACTGCACAGACATTAATATTCTCCATATTGAGAAGTGCCTCAAGTGTGTGCATCTGGAGGCTGAGACTTCTGGCAATGAGTAGCATTTAGCTCTCTTTGTGGTTATTTCTGTTGGTTACGGGGTTTGGTTTGTCCTGAGTGACCGGTGTTCCACACCTGAAGTCAATGCCTCATTGGTCCAATATGACCATAAGCTAATTACCCTACATATCCACATTCTGCCCCCACCCCCATTAAGGAAACCATGTTAAAAATTTTCTCCAAAGACAACTTCATGCTTCTTAAGACAGAAGTGGTGAACTTCAGGACACCCATGCAGATGGAGAATACAGTTACAACTACTGAATCCTCCACAATTGCACTTTATAAGCACTTACATGAGTGCATGGATCGTGCTATCCCAAACAGAACCAAGACGCTATCCTCGAAGAAAAAGAAGCCAATCTGGTGGTCCCCTGCCATAAACAAACTGCACAACAGAAGGAAGAAACTGTTGCAAAAGAGGGTAAAACCCATGAGTGGAGGAGCTCCCTGGTCAGCCTCAGTAAGAAGCTGCGATCCCTGATAAAATCCTCCAAAGCTAGTTACAAAAACAAAATCACCACTGATTCTAAAGACAATCACAAAGCATTCTGTAGCTATGCCAAGAATCACAATGGCAACACTCAGATCTGCTCTGAGTTACAGCACAATGGCACTAAATATATAGACCCAACTGATATTGCCAACATCCTGGCAGATAGGATCAGTGCTAACTTTACCCCTCTCTCACCCATGAAAGAGCCCATCTCTATACAGGAAGAATGCAAAGTTGCTGTCATCATGACTGCACAGGTAAAAACCACTCTCCAAAGCCAGGAACACAGCATCCGTGGGACCAGATAACATCCCAATCTGCATTCTACACGAACTACAGAATGAACTGGCACCACACCTAAGTACCATGTTCAATCATAGCCTCACCTCAGGCTTTGTGCCTGCTGAATGGTGCACAGTGACGGTTATCCCACTACACAAGGGGGGAGCCACCACAGACCCCAGGAGCTAGTGCCCCATTAGCCTGATGAGCCTGGTCTGCAAGGCCATGGAACATATCATCATGGAATTATAAACAAAGACACTGGTAATCTCCAAACTCTGGACCACAACCATTTTGGGTTTGTAAAAGAAAGATCATGTCTCCTAAACCTGATAGACTTCTTTGAAGCAGTCACCAAAGCCGTAGACAAGGGTAAGGTGGTTCACACAGCCTATCTAGAGCTTGCCAAGGCTTTCAACACCATCCTCCACTCTAGAATTATAGATAAACTCACTAAATTAGGTATAAATCCCTATGTCACAAGATGGGTTGCCAACTGGCTCACTGACAGAACCCACACTGTGAAAGTAGCAGACTCCAAGTCCGACTTCAGACCAGTGACAAGTGGAGTACCACAGGGTTCAGTCCTGTGTCCTGTCCTGTTTGGTATCTACTTCCCTGAAGTACAGGCTAACACAGAAGGTCTTTGGTTAATGAAGTTCCCAGATGACTGCAAACTAGGAGCCATAATAAAAACTACTAATGATGTGGACATCCTACAAAAGGGCCTCACTGATGTCAAAGCCATGGCCTCAAGCTCAATGCCAAAAGTGCATTGTCATCCCCTTTGGTAAAAACTCTGTACCCATGAACTACAACATAGGTGGTAGTATACTTAACACTGAAAGTGTGATAAGAAACCTTGGGACACAGGTGGTCAGTAGACTCTCCTTTGATAATCACATTGCCACAGTAGTCAGAAAATCCTTCTACCTGGCACACCTCATCACAAAAGGTTTCTCATGCAGAAAAAAATAGGTCATTGTTCCCCTCTACTTATCATTCATTAGAAACATTATAGAGTACAATGCCCCTTTTGGTATGTACCTCACAAGACATCTACAACAACTGGAAAGCCCACAGAAATACCTCACAAAGAGGATTAGTGGCTTCAAATACATGCCCTACACAGACCGTCTCAAAACACTCCAGCTTTACCCTGTTGCATATCGCCTACTCAGAGGTGATCTCTGCCTAACATACACAGCTATGTCAGACACAGAGCTGTTGGACATGCTCCACTTAAAGAAATCCCAATCTCTCCAAGCTTCGGCCCCAAAACCAAGACCGAAATACAAGAGGAGGGGGGTATCCATTTTCATAAAGGATGCCCACACCTCCAGGTTAGTGGCACAGCACAAGGCCTCGGTGACCATCCAAGTGCAACAAACAGTGGGCAAAGCTGCTTATCAGATCATAGCCTACTACAGATCATCTACCTTGTCTCAGGACCCTCACTCAGCATTCCTGAGAACACTGGAAAATATAAAGGTCCTACCAAACACCATGATATTAGGAGATTTCAACTACCCAAACATTGACTGAGAGAACTACTCAAGTACAAACTCCTTTGCTCAATGCTTCCTAGAGTTTATAAACTCAAACGCCCTGGAACAGCTGGTAAAAACACCCACTAGAGGTGACAACATACTGGACCTGATCATCACCAACATGGGGGATCAGTGTTCCACACCAGATGTAAACCCTTCACTGGTAAGATCAGATCATATAGTAATCACACTGGACATCCACATCCAGACCCCACCCCCAGTCAAAGAAACCACTGTGAAAAACGTTTCAAAAGCAAACAACACACTTCTCAAGACTGAAGTGGAAAGTTTCAAAGCCCCCTTGCTACAGGATAATGCTATCCAATCCACAGAATCCTTTACAAGTGTATTATATGAGCATCTACAGGGATGCATCGATCAAGCCATCCCAAGTAAAACCAAGTCTCACTCCTCCAAAAAGAGGAAACCAGTCTGGTGGTCCTTGGCCATAAATAAGCTATACAACAGAAGGACGAAACTACTACATGATAGAGCAAAATTCCAAAAGGAAAGGCATCACTGATCATTATTAGCAAGAAACTAGGATCGCTCATAAAATCATCCAAGGCCAGTTTCTAAAGAAAAATTGCCAAGGAATCTAAAGATAACCACAAAGCCTTCTTTAGCTATATCAAACATTTAGGTGACAACTCTCAGATATGCTTTGAGCTACTGCAAAATGGCAAAAAATACACTGAACCAACTGACATTGCCAACATCCTGGCAGACAAGTTTAGTGCAAATTTCACCCCCCCCCCACTCCCAAAAGGACCCGTGTCCATCCCAGAAGAATGCAGAGCCCCAGACATCATGGACATGCAGGTAAAAACAGCCCTCTCCAAAGCTAAGAACACAGCATTAATGGGACCGGATGGTGTCCCAGGCTGCATCTTACACGAGCTCCAAAAGGAACTAAACCCTCAACGAAATTCACTGTTCAGACTCAGCCTTACCACAGGCTATGTATCCAAAGAATGGCGTAAAGCAACAGTCATCCCACTCCACAAAGGTGGTGCCACAACACAACATGGGAACTATCGCCCTATAAGCCTGACCAGCCTGGTCTGCAAAGCTATGGAGCGAATTATCATGGAACTCATAAACAGAGACATTGGGAACCTCCAGACACTGGACCCTACCAATTCAGCTTTGTTAAATGCAGATCCTGCCTCCTAAACTTAGTTGACTTCTTTGAAACAGTTACCAAGGCTATAGATGAAGGGAAGGTAGTCCACACAGCCTACCTGGACCTCACTAAGGCCTTTGACACCATTCCCCACTCTGACATCATAGACATGTTTACCAGCTTGAACATTAACCCCTATGTCACGATATGGGTGGCCAAATGGCTCACAGATAGAACACACATGGTCAGAGTTGCAGGTGCCATGTCCACCTCTAAACCAGTCACAAGTGGCATCCCACAGGTCTCGGTCCTGGGACCCCTCCTGTTTGGTATATACTTCTCTGAGGTACAGGCAAGCATGGGAGGACTATGGCTGACCAAGTTTGCAAATGACTGCAAACTGGAGGCCATAATCAACTCTCTGGCTGACACAGACATCCTCCAGAAGGGTCTTACAAAGACAGATACCTGGTGTCAAAACCATGGCCTCAAGGTGAATGCCAAAAAATGCATAGTCATCCCATTTGGAAAAAACAAAGTGCCCACGAATTATCACATAGGTGGTAATCCACTAGGTACAGATAATGTAATTAGTGACCTGGGGACCCAGGTAGATAGTAACCTCTCCTTTGATAATCACATTGCCAAAGTGGTTAGATATTCCTTCTATGTAGCCCACCTAATCATGAAAGAGTTCACCTCTAGATCAGGAGAGGTCATTGTGCCCCTCTACTCATCACTCATTAGGCCCATAATAGAGTACAATGCCCCATTTGGTATGTACCTTAATTGGCACATGCAACAGCTGGTAAGACCACAGAAGTACCTCACCAAGAGGATCATGGGCCTCAAAGAGATACCCTATGCAGCTCGACTAAAGAAACTCCAGCTCTACTCAGTTGCTTATTGCCTGCACAGAGGTGAACTATGCCTGACATATAAGGCCATGTCCAATCCGGAATTAATGGACAGACTCCACCTCAAGAAAAACAAATCCCTTAGAGCCTGGGGATAGAGCAACCTTTTTGGAGACTACTCACACCCCTTAAAAGTGGTATACTCATCTTTGTCGTCTCATGATGTCACCATCCTACAAAAATACCTGTGGAAAAAAGAAACCCCAGTAATGTGTATAGCACATTGTGTTAATGCATACGGCTGTAGTATAATAATGTAGTTAGGTAGGGGTTGAAATCCTGCATTAGCCAACTGTGTTAGTGTGTGCGCCCCCCTGGGGAGGAGCAACCTTTTGTGAGACTACTCACACACCTTAAAAGTGGTATACTCATCTTTGTCAAGTCTGATGATGTCACCATCCTACAAATATATCTGTGGAAAAATGGAATCCCACTAATGTGTGTAGCACATCGTGTAAATGCATACTGCTGTAGTATCGTAATGTAATTAGGAAGGAGTTTGAATCTCACACTTGCTGACTGTGTGTGCTCTAGGTGTATGACACCGTTGGTCAATGTGGAGTGGGTTTTGATTTTTCTAGTGTATGACATATCACAATGACAACTGTATGTGCATTACACATGTAAGATAGCTGTGGGGCAAATCCATATGCATGCATGTGACCTCAATTATTTCGAAGGTGGGTACTCTGCTTTCTCCATGAACACATCTGTTATCTTTGCCAGAGCGTGCTGGTGCTTTCCAGACCTTAGGTCACTTCTGTATGCTTGTGACAAGCTTAGCCACTGCAGTGATCCCTGGGCTACATCATCTGTTTCACATCCACTCATTACGGTTTCTATTGAAAAGTGTGAGTGAGGGTTTATGCTTGTGGTATATTTGAAACCTGTTCCAAAGCAAGCAAAGTCTGGCAAAGATGACTAATCATTATAGGTGTGCAACAACCTCTGAGGATCTGCATGCAAACCCTTTATTGCTTATGTGCTCCACAGAGGGATTTCCAAAACCCTTTGGTAATGTGATTATCAAAGGAGAGATGACTAAAAACATGGCTGTATGTATACATTAGTACCTGTTCCACATTATGGGGGCTACTACCTATGTGGTGCTCTGGAGATACTTTGTTTTCTAAAAGTGGATAACTATGCTTTCTTTGGCTTATAGCTTTACATCATGAGTTTGACACCAGGTATCTGTCTCTATGATACCCTTTTGGAGGATGTGTGTGTCATCTGGAGAATAAAGTATAGCCCACAGTATGCATTTTCATCAAACGTGGGCAGACATATCCCTACTGTGTTTGCTTGTACCTAAGAAAGCTATATGCCAAACAGGAGTGGTCCTAGGACTGAGTGTGGGTGAATACCACTTGTTACTGGCATAGAATAGTACATGGAGGCTGCAAATGTTACTGTGTGTCCTACATCTGTGCATTAGTTGTCAAGCCATCGTCTAACAATTGTTTACGGTCAGTCTGTTGACGTTATGTATAATACCAGAATGTGGGATGGGTATGAATTTCTGGTGAGCTATAGCTTGGCTGTGTTGACCTCCCTTCCCTCACATATAGCCTTGTTAACTGGCTTTAAGTCTACTAGGTGTAGGAGCCATGATATTGCCTTTAGAGAACCTAAGTGGGTACGGTGCAGTGTTTGCAGGTTCATAATGTCTCTGTTAATGAGTCCCATAATGCTGTGCTCCATAGTCTTCTAGAGAACATTTGTCTGGCTTATAGGGTGAGAGTATCCAGTACCTGTTATAGTTCTACCCTTAATCAATTTATGTTAACATTTGCACTGGGTGTGACAAGGGTGGACAGGTTTAAGAATAAGTATATTAGAGGGTTGGGCCAGATTTGAAGGATAGTAAACCAAGCCAGATAGGCAGGATTAAGTTGGTTTGTACATGTGCTGAGGAGGGATGCAGAGTATATTGTGAAATAGATGCTAAGGATGAAGCCAGCAGGTAACAGGAAAAGAGGAATGCCTAAGATGAGGTTTATGGTTGTGGTTAGAGAGGACATGCAGGTGGATGGTGTGACAGCGCAAGATGCAGAGGGCAGGAAGAAATGGAAACAGATGATCTATTGTGGTGACCCCTAATGGGAGCATCCAAAAGGAGAAGAAGAAGACATTGTAGCTCAACCCTTGTGGACTGTGAACACCATTACCGTGCATCATTCCACAAGTATGTAACCTGTATAGAGGCTGCATCTGGACAGAGTGTTTAGGTGAGTGGTGACTTCATATGTCAGCTTGTGTATGACACAGCCAGGGACACTGTCCAGTACCATTTCCACTGTGGTTTGGACTGTGGTAAAGAGATGTTTTTACTAGACTGTCTGTGAATCATCAGGTTTTACATTCTTCAGGTCTGGAAATGTGGCCCTTGTGTAATGACAGGGTGGTGAAATCCGCATTCAAACTGTCTGACAAGGAATTGGTAATGTCAGTCAGATAAGTGTACTTTGTGACCATTTACATTAACTGTGACTCAATCTGAGATTTTCCCTGTAGATTATAAACAACACTATAAAAAGCTTTAGTGTTGTCTTTGGAATCCTTGCCATTTTGTATTTTGAAGCTTGCCTTGTATGTTAATTGAGAGATTGTATTTTACCAATGATACTGACGAGAGAGGTTATCCCTTCTTGGTATGTAACTCTTTTTTGGTACAACTTCACACCTTTTATTATATATTTAGTTTATGGCAGGGGTCCATGAGACTAATGCACTTTTACTGTATAAGTGAGAATTTCTTGTGTTTGTGAGAGCACGGTCCATGCAATCCTGTAGGTGAACAGTGTGCATTACTAAAGGATTATGCACCTGGGACAGTGTTAACCTTAGTAATGCAAACCAATGACAGATAGCAACAACAGCATCACCCACAGCACAGTGTCAACCCATGTCATACACACACATGCATACTCAAGTTCCAAAATGTGTGTAGTACAATGCATACTGGCCACCAAAAGAAATTATGGAGTGTTAACACTGGCAAATACAGGGCATGTCACCCTGCCCATGTGTCCAATATGCATGTACATGCAGACAGTGCGCCTCCACCATGTTCACAAATGGACACCTGCAAACCTGTGCTGCACACACCCCACACTTACTGTCCACTGTATAATGCTGCTGACACAACTACACACATCAGCCAAGTGGCACATGGGCAAACAAAACAAAATTGGAATAAACACTGGTGAAAACAATATAACATTGCTAATTACAGCTTTAATGCATCATGCCTGCTCAGCTACACCTTCAAGGATATGATTACACTTTACTGCTGACATCATGCTACACATCCAACTATTGCTATACTTTATTAAAGCCACCCTGTGCATCAGCACCATGTTAGCCTGTTCCTGCATCAATGTTACAGATGACAGGAGGTGGCACAGGTTTCATCATATGCACAGGGTATGTTGTTGGTTTGCCAGAGGCCTACACTGAGCCATACAATCAACATGTGTGTGTGAGTGTGTGTCTGAGGGCCATGAGTACTGTTATGGGCCAATGTTGATGTAATGCGTGTGGGTATGTGTTTGCCCTAGGTTAATTGGTTTATGTGTGTGTGTCTGCATGCACACAGTTCCACCATGTGGCTGCCATATACGGGGATTTGTGAGACAGCTACAGACTGTACCTGGCAGGCTTTACAGATCACCGTCTCTGGCCATGGATACGGAACCTGCTCCTGGCAGGTGTGCTACAGACAGTATCAAGTACTAATCCAGACTGGGTACTATCCAAAGAGGTTGACATATGTCCGCTCAATCCAGGTCTCTGCTGGGACTGGCCAAAGCCATGTGCACGTGGTCTTCTAGGATGGTCTATGGACAGCCCTCCCAACATTTCTGAGGCTGGTACTGGCACTACGGGAGCAGCTGCAACTTGCTGGACATCCACGACAACCTCCAGCTGCTGATGTTGCTGGCATACATCCACGTTGACGTCTCAACCATCCCTCACTGTCCTGACACATGGACATGACATTGTGGAGGACATCCAATGTCTCACCCCAACGTCTATCAATGACCTCAGTGTAGTTACATATGGCACCTGCTAGGTAATGGATACTGTCATTTACAGAGGTGTTATGAGCCCTCGGTGCCCTTAGTTCCTGTCTGGTGTACCGCTGCATTCATGTCTGTGCCTCCATGACAGCGTGGAACATACGTATGGTAGAAAGAGGTGTGGCACATCTGCCAGGGGCATGATGACTAGCAGTGCTCTGATGAGAACCTCTGGGCATCTGCCTATTCATCTGGCTATGGCTGCTGTGTCCTGATACATGTGCCACAAATACCACACTGTCCTGGTCAGTGCCAACCGTACACTGTCCTTCAGCTAAGGGCAATGATGATGATGGATGTACAGGCAGTATGACTTTGTGCATGAATGGGGTGGAGACTTGTGTATTGTCAATTGGTGGCCCAACAACAGACCCTGGCAAACCTGCCTGTGCCTCAACACACCTATCCTCATCATCACTATCTGTCTCAGTGACATCAGGTTCCCTGTTGTACTGAACCAGCCCTAACTTGGCACCTGTGAGAGGAAAACAGCAAACACACTTTAAGACCTGAACATGACTTCAGACCACATGCGCACATGCACACATGCATACATGTGCACATGCACACATGCACACTTGTGCACATGCACACATGCACACATGCACATACACAAAAATACACTCCTCCCTAAAGCAGACACACACAACACCAGCAATCTCAGAACATACACCATAGCAGGTGATGGTGGGGTACAGTATCACAAGCAAAACAGTCATATCACACATGTCAACATGCAGGACATGTGTAGTTCAACAGCATGCAGTGCAAGTTTTGATAGTCCTTGTTACTAACAGTATACATGGCTTTGATGCATGTGTTTTGTTATTAGGTGATGGGCCGCCCCTTGGAACACAATGCATACATGGACACAACATTGCTGTGCAGGTATTCATAACCCTGTAGGGTACTGTGCACCATAACTCACAGGTGTACATACCATTGCTGGATGTGTTTCTGTGTATCAGATAGGTATCCAATGCTGATTACAGCCTCTGTGTCTTTAGCAAATAATTGTGGACACATTTTTAGCACATGCATGATGAGTATTTACACAACATCATCAGTGGTGCATGGATAATTGATTGAATACCATTCGGCCACATACCAAATGTATGGTACTTATGGTGAGTGTAGATCATATTGTGGACATGCCAGTCTCATCCATGACATGGCATGCTAAAACACAACTGCATATTTAAACACTACACATACCCAATGTGTGTCATATGACCTAGCCACTCAATAGCATCACAAGACATATATGTGTCATTTGTGCAAATGGTGATTAGTATGCATATTGTTTAGAGGTGCATATGTGTGCACACACACAACATTAAGGTGCATAGCAATGAAAGTTATGTGTAGTACTGTGGTTACAATAACTGGATGGGGTATAGTACCATAGGCCATCATCATGAAGCATCATGTGGTCACTCAAGACTACAAATGTTTCCCAAACCAGCACTAATCATGCTGTGCCGGAACTGTACTAGCTTGGCTACATTCACCATTTCACAAACAGTTGTTACGTGAGTTTGTAAGGAGGCCAATAAGGAGCATTCCCTGACATGAATGTGTAGTGTGTTGCAGAGTACTTAAATGCCACATGATAGGCCTCTACCCCTCAGGTATATTATGTGTAATGTGTGGATGAGATTTTGGATACTGGAGTGTGTCTTTACAGAGGGTTTGGGAATCCTTTATATGTAGCATGCTAAAATGCTCTGTGTATGACATAGATGTGTATGTTATGTGCATGTTGAGTATCAACTGTGCCTATCCAATGGTCACTACAGTCTAACCACATTTGTTTGAGATGGTCTGGGTATTGCATGTGTTTGAAGCAGCTAATCACATTAGTGAGATGTGTGTGCTCTTACACCAAACATGCACAGCATGCATTATGGGTAGGTGTGTTACATGTGTACATGGCCTACACCTTAATTATGACACGCACTTTTTATTTACAATAATAAATGTAGAACACACTCACCAGCATCTGTCCGCTGCCTTGATTTCACCCCAGAGGGACCTACATAGAGATGAGACAGTTTGTCAGTGGCCACAACTGTGGCATTGCTACTATGTGTTTGCAGTCTTACAGTACAACAACAGTTTACATTCCCAGGGCTACAGATTATGTTCTAAATGATCAGTATTGCACAAAAACAGGCTCCACATCTTTGAATGACACACTCAACATCTCACATATGCATGATCTACCAATACAGATGACAGTAGTCTACAGATATGCCATGCCTGCATGCTCCATGTGTGTTTGCTGGGTGGCTCCAACTTTCATCTTGGTGTATGTCTGCTGCTGTTGTTGTTGAGCAGGTGCCACCAGGCTCAGGAACAGCTCCTCCACTCTGGTGATGGGGGGATGGATATTAACACGACCTCCTGTTGCAAGCTGTTGTCTCGGCACATCATCAGCACACTGACGGACATGTCTGAGAAGATCACTGCAGTGGTGGTGGCGTACCTGCTCATATGTCTGGTTATGCAGGCCTACCTCATTTACCCTGCAGACAACATCTTGCCACGTTGCAGTACACTTCTGCTGGTCCTGGCTGATTCGTGAGAACATGAGACGGTAGTGCTGAATCATACTGCAGGTAATTATATCATCTTCAGCACTACTGTAAGTGGGGTTCCTGCAATGCGCCATGATCTCTGGAAGACATAAATATGAAAATATGTCTGAGCAAGTCACATGGCACATTTAACATTATACAGTACAGATATCACTGACTTGCCATATATAGCAACCTATTAGCTAACCGAGAGTGAAACACTTTAACTGCTACTTATCACTGCTCACCCCACAACTGCTTGAAAGTGCCTTGCTCACTCTCTATCTAATGAACCATGTTCTGCACAGCAACAAAATAACATCACTATATAAGACTATACAAGAGTACCTGGCACAATGTATGCAACACGATGCACCACCCAGCCACAGCAGATATGCATCAAGTTGATTTGTAAAGAAATATATCATCCATCACAATCAGTGTAAGGTCCAGTAAATGTATTACTATTATACCACACAACTTGTTAATGGCAAACCTGTAGCCAAAATATGTGCACAATTGGGAATATAGTTTGCACACTATGAATGTTGCTAGATACGCAGTTATATGTTTTACCACACATATGTCAAAGGACATGTTACATACATAACCACACACACATCAGACATAATTACAGGACACAAAGGCATGACAACTCAGATAAGCTTTCAGTGTGTACTATACAGTACTGTGTGTCAGTACTTACACAACCTTAATCTCGAGAAATGCAATCTGTGATGAATACAGGGACCACACAAAACAGTGGTTGCAAGCAATGTGGACATACACCATACTTTGGTGTACAGGCCCAGAGCTTCAAGTAGTACCACAGTACACACAGGATTTGGAATCAACATTGGTACCAATCAATAATCATAGATGTAGTGCTTTAGCCTCCAATGACACACCTTAGTTAAAACCAAGGGACTTAATCACACTGTATGCAATATCACTTGATCTGCCTAGCAACAGAATACACAGCTTTTGCTAGGATCAAAGCAAGGACCCACAATACCATGACATAAACAGCTTCCCACTAAGCTATCCCACAGATACATATCTTTGACGTATTAACAAACATATTGACCATCACAGTCAGTCAACAGTACAGAGAATCTATTGCAACAAGTAGCTGTAGGTATGCATAAGTATATATAACTATAAATAACTATATATATATATATATATATATATATATATATATATATATATATACACATCCATTGGTGTACATATACATATATATGTAGGCACATATACATTTCACCTTTCATAGTGAGAATATCAATTATACAAAGGATGTAAGGTGTACAGTAATGTAATAAAATCGCACAGTCTTGGGATAAATGCATTGAAGGTGTTCACATCCCAGGTAGTTTTAGCAGGCCTCACTGGCTTCAACATTGCAAACTGAACAAACTACCCACAGTGTTTAACCACCACATGTCATATACCAGCACTGTATGCTGTCTTGTTTGTCACACACTAAAACCTACATACAAATATGCTCATACTAACCTTCACCAACATATATATCTCCACCCTTCACAAACAGTTGCAATATGTCCCCTGCTCTATGCACATATACAGATGTGAATATATATGACACATATATGTTTCTACGTATGTGTGTGGCATACACACACAAGGTCCACACTTTTGTAAGTCCCTGGACCTCACAGCTGAACTGCTGGGGCTTGCTGCAACACAAACAGGTGTCACATATGAACACACACTAACATTAGGGGGCTATATATGGCTACAGATGCTAGATAAGCATACTAGACTGCTACAGCAGTTGCCAATGCTAAGCTGCACTTTAATATGGCTAGCATGCATGTGTTGTTCTGTCACACCCATGTTTATATAATGTCAGCGCTAATTCCCCCAACAGCCATTGGCCACACTACTCTACAGAACACAGATAACATGGATCAGATCTTTGACATTTAATGCTGAGCTACACATTTCACAGGTATGTCCCACTGTCCACAGGTACACACAGTATTGTCCATAACAGTAGTTAAGCAGAACACCTGTGCATAAATAAGTACTGCTGCCACATATGAATGGTTCACATTACGTAGACTATTCTTCAATAACATCTACTACATGCCAGTAAATACATATGTGTCACATACCTTTCCTTTGTATGATTTGGTAATATTTTTTTTTCTTTTTCCTTTTCTCTGTCTCTCTCTCTCTCTGTCTCTCTCTCTCTGTCAGTCTCTGCAATAGAATGATTGAGTTTTTTTGCAGAGATTGCAGCCTGCTTTTGTAGGAATTTGCACGAGCATGTGATGGCCTCTGCACCAATAAGTGGCCACCATTTGCTAATTGCATGCAGCCTTCTGTGTAGTAATTGCAGTAATCACTGTCATAGCAACCCAGTACTATAAATTGCTAACTCATGTAGGCGTGAACCTTTCAGCTTTCCAAGATGGAGATCATCCTTGTTCACTGTGGACATCACTGTTTAAGACAGAAGGTTGGTATAGTTCTTATATCAGAAGCCAGGGGTGTAGCCAGAGATTTACATTTTGTACTCAGACCTAATGTTGCTGCTTCCAGTGCCCACTTGTCAGTGTAGAAATGTACTCACCCCTCAAAATGCTACCCCAAGATACATGGAAAGATGTACTTTATTTTCAACTTTTACAATTAACTGCCATACAAAGCTAGTTATTGAGATGTATTCATTTGGCACAAGAATTGTTTGTGAACTGCTATACTGTGAATATTCATTTACTGATTTCTAAACAGTTTGTGCTTTTTTAGTGTTGACATTAGCACAAGTTGATCAGAAAAACTGGACACATTTCAGTACTGTGAATATGCTTACTTACATCCTTGGCAGACCCTGCACACACAGGTATATTCTACATTTAGGTAGGGTTGCAGAAGTACAAAGAACGTAAGTAGTATTGTGTGGATTGTATCTTGCTGGACTTACAGGGTTGCTGTGTACATGTTAGTTTATCAAGGCAAGTAGTCTATCTGCGTAACTCCCAACTGTGGACCTATCCACATGATAGCCAGAGAATAGCCTGTTATTCTTTGTCTGTGCACCACACAGGTCTTTTCAGCAATAGAGCAATGGTATTCTTACAGTTGGTTGCTACCAGTACATGGATACATCCATTTGTAATTTCAGTGTTGTATTCCTACATAAGGGTATGCTTCTGAAACTCCTTCCAAAGCTATTTGCACAGTGTGTAACAGTAGAAAGGCTGATATACCGCTGTATTTCTGCCTCTGAAAGACCTCTCAACCACACAGGTACATATTTGAACAGACTCAGAGAAAAGTAAAGAAAAAGTCAGGGACAGTTAGGGACACCTTTAAAATATTAGTGCCATTAAGATGAGACATTGAGAGAATCAGAGCATATGAATTAATGCACCTTTTCTGAAGTAAAAGAAGTGTTTAACTCTTAATTATTGTAATTATTCATTAAGTGTAATTCACCACCTTTCTGGCCAAAGTCAGTAGTTTTCGGAGGGATTCAGAGGGACAGAGCTAAAATTTGTTTCAATATCTGGGATATCCCTGAAAATTAGGGACAGTTGGGAGGTATGGCCTCTGCCCTAAACAGATATGCCAGTGTTTGTCCTGCTGTGCTACTGTGTGGGGTTGTAAAGTGATGGTGTAACATTATTACATGCTAGAATGGCTGCTTCTCTTATCACAGTCATGTAATGTAATCCCACAATAACTGTTAGTAAACATCAACAGAACAAGTTGTTTCATATGGTATTTCTATTTTTCCTTTACATTCACTCATTCTGATGCCTGATATATTTATTTAAGCACCAACTTGATGTATATCTACCGTGGCTTAGTGGTACTTCATGTTGTGTAGTGTGTACAAGGTCCGGGGTTCGAGACTGATAGAGTTGTTTTATTTTGCTCCTGATCAGAACAAGGGCCCTCACATACAGAGTGACTAAGGCACTTTTAAGCAGTTGTAAGTCGGTTTGCACAGGTTTGCTCAATGCTTAGCAATGCTTAGCTAAGCGTAAACAAGCGCAAACTCACGCAAACCCGCTAAATACTGCTTAATAGTGCTTACTCTCACTAACCCCCATGCTCATTTCTTTGAAAGAAAAGAAAAATGGGGAGATAGGAAAGTGGTGAAAAAGGGGCACAAAGAGGGAAAGACAGTATGGAAAATAGCTCAGGATGTGCAGGACGGGTGTAGGGAAGATCCATAGCTGCCCATTTCTTTAACAGCAACAGCTGTGCATATGGAATAAATTTGGAGGTAGATATGAAACCTTCAACTAATAAGAGAAGGATGACGACAACAAAGTATGTAGTAATGCCAATTAAATAACATTTTATGTGTCCAGTGGACATGTGTGCAAAATGGGCAACTATATATGGGACGTAATTTTTGTTTTGGGAGCACATTGCCCTTTTTTTCAGGTGATAGTGGAATGTGGGGTAAGGAAGTAAGTATATTTGGGGAGGTAGGTTGGGGAGGTAAACAGACAAGACAAACAAGATGCATACAGGGGCGGTATATGACACATGTGGTGGGTGAACACCTTTGATGGGGAGGGATGTTTGGAAATCGCAAGCCCATGAGCCCCCAGATAGAAACAGTGGGACCGAGGTCCCCACCCATGGGCAGTCACCACTGCACCTTCGCAGCTTAGAGGGTGGCTGCTCCGGGGGCTGTGTAGGAGGGGCAGGCTGACCTGGGAGTTGCACCACTCGTGCCTCAAGCTGGCGTAGAGGTTCTGCAACAGAACGCTCAATTTCTCTACGCACCACAGCCCGGACCATTCGAAGGGTGATAGGTGGCCCTCCTCTGCCCATGATTGCATGGGGGGCTGAGCCCCATCCCCTGCAGCACTTCCTCCTGAAGGTGGCACAGGGCCAATGGAGGAGGAGGTTCTAGGCTGGGCACCGGACCTGCTGGTGCCAGGTGCCATGGCCAACTGAGGTGGGACAGGTGGGTCAGCTGGAACTGGCCTTACCATACAAACTATGTTTTGGAGAGTTTAATAAAGATATAGGTTAGTAACAGTCAACATCATTCCCGATTAGTTATAACAGCATGCAGAAGTATTCCCATTAACCCAACACACCAGATTAAGAATGACACATGCATATATAGAACAATAGTGGACATTACAACAGCATGCAGGTTGAATTGATGGCAACAGGCCACCAATATTGTGGTATTTTAACAGGGCACATACATAGGAATAAATGCAAATATTTATAAACCAATAAGACATATGTCCCAA
Source organism: Protopterus annectens (assembly GCF_019279795.1). Classification (NCBI taxonomy): domain Eukaryota; kingdom Metazoa; phylum Chordata; order Ceratodontiformes; family Protopteridae; genus Protopterus; species Protopterus annectens. The sequence continues at coordinate 1,342,386,704 of NC_056744.1, forward strand.
CAAATGTTTTGATATTAGACATACCGAGTGAGGTGTGGAATTGCATTTTTTATGCACATACAGTATGGTGGGAAAAGATATCTGAATTAACAACTTATAGATCCTTCTAGTTTTCACTACATTCCTATTAACTGCAGTTATATGTCTCTTACATGTATTATTACACTAGCCAATGTCCTTATATTGTGTAACTGGATTTTACTAGATCATTATATACATGAGCTATATCTTACAAACTGTCTAAGATGCAGATGTTACTGCTACATATTTTGAGAGTTGCTCACCCACACACTACTGCTAAGATGGTACACTGACAGCTCTACTTTTATATAATTATCTAGATATGCTCAGGTGAAAGTATCAGTTATATGTTAACAGCTCCCTAAATTTCTGGCAGCACACTGACATTTCTGGGGAACACAATACCAAGCTACACATATGCCAGATTAACCTGTACATGCTGGGCATAAACCAACCGTTGAGGGCTGTAAATATACATAAAAGCTACTGGCACTCCCTTCATCCACTTTATATGGGACTACCCAAGTGTGGGTTAACACTGCTTAATGCAACACTACTATTTGTAGAATGCAACAGTACAGCAACATATCAAAGAAAATGACACAGACGCACTCCAGGAATTATACATTTATTAAAGAATTATTACACCTTTATTTATTGGGTTAAAACACTTTTTGAAGGCTTTCTCATTTATTTTATATAACAGTACATGCATAATAATTACTAACCTGCCTGATGATGCAGCCTTTGCAGCCTAGCGTCATGGGCTTGCTGATTCATAGCCCAGACACATGCAGCTGTGAAGTAAATGCAGTGATATTGAGACATACCTATCCATAGCATAGACAAGCATAGCAATTCTTAACTACTTAATGCAATGGCTACTTACTCAGAACTGGGGCATTAACCATTGCACAGGATTCCTGGATCCACTGGTCCAGTTGATCCTCCTTACATCACTTCAGGTCAGAATAATGGTGCCTGACCTGATCACCAGTCTGGGGAACACCAGTGGCACTGGTGAGATTACAAGCAAGACAGTTCCAGGCCTCCATTTTATATTGGGAACCCTGGTACTGGCCCCGCAAGATTCATTCCTCATGATTGTGGACAAGGAGCCAAACCATTACTTTGGACTCCTCAATGCCCCAGCGTTGTGCTCTAAATCGAGTGCCTTCTCCAACACCGGCCATGCTGACTGCAGAAGGGAGTGACAACCAGTTATAGCAAGTATTCCCACCTGTGGAGCTTAAATATGCCTCATTTCCTGCACTTATTGTGATTTGCCAGTTTTGAAAAAAACTTAGCTATAGGCACACCTGCTTAGCTGATGTTGGCAATGTTTAAAATTCTTTTGATAAATATGTGTCTGTTGAAAGTGCATGGTTATGAAATGCTGTCATGGCTTAGTAGTTCAGTACTGTAACTATAGTGCACAGTATCCTGAGTTCGAGCCCTGTCACTGCTTTTCATTTTCCTACTGGGCAGATCTGACTGGTTAAGGTACAGTAAAGGAGGTGTGGCCGTGTTTAGCCGACTTTGCTCAATTTTGCCCAACTTTGCCCAACGTTGCTTGATGCTGCTCGACGTTGCTCGACATTGCACTGGTTAGCGCGGTGCACATCTACTCGCAAATAAGTTGTGGTTGTGCTGGTTGGCGCGGTGCACAGCTATGCGCAAAAACATTGCTCTAGTCAAAGAGGTGTGCAGCTACGAGCAATTTAATTTAAATATGCTCAATACTGGTAAAATTTCCTTAGTAGTACTTTATATTGCTTAAAATAAGGTATATATTGCTTAAAATAAGGTCCTCATGCCTCAGAATGCATAACCATTTCACCTTCATATGTATATAATTTGTTCACTACTACATTTAACATTTCAATGCTTTTTACAAAACTTATGCATAACAAATGTCAGGAAATATTTTTGTATGCAGATTTCCAACAGAAAATGGAACATGCAGTAGTGGGACTCGAACTGAGAATGCCTCCTCTTTGTCTGAAGGCTCTAACCACTATGCTATCTCTATTTTGCTTAATTTGCATATATTTTTCTTATTATCCTCTTCAGTGTATGAGCTGCTAACTGTAGCTAAGCAATGGGCAAACCCACGCAAACACGCGCAAATATGGGCAGCTATTTTGGAAATAAAGCAAAAAAACATTTTTTTACTTTTACATTTGTACATGGTTTAACATATGGAGGAGTGTAGTGTTACAATGTACACATGTGAGCGGACTCGCTCATGTAAGTCGACATTTCTTGAGTTTCTTCATTGCAGGGGCGTGGATTTTTGGACTGCTCGGCAGTCCGACATGCCTCTACGCTCATCCACGCTCCATGTAAGCTTTAGAGTTGAGGCAGCACACCCTCATTAATAGGCATGGCACACTGCCATCATACTCTTAGACTGGCGCTTCCATGTAAGACTAATTTGGTCTTACATGGAAGATTAGTGAATCCTGGGGAATATCAATGTTATTAATTTTTGATTTTATCTTAACTTTCATAGATAGGTTATGAAGATACTTAGGAGAGGTAACATAAGAATTTAATTTTAGTTTTTCCATAGCTAAATTAGTTTTATGGGATAATATTTCATTGTATTTCTTATTTGCCTCTTCGATTTTCTTATTATTATCTGTAGCAATTAAGTTCTTATTAGATTTAAGAGATAATATTTGATTTTGGAGTTGTTGTAACTCTGAGTCCCATTCTTTAATTTTATTTTTGTACCAGCTAATAGTTTTACCATAAAGATAGGCCTTAAGAGAATCCCAAACTATAATTGTGTTTGCTTCAGGTTTTTAAATAATCTCTAAGAAAAGCTGAAGTTCAAATGTTATCCAAGATTTAAAGTATTTAATTTTTGTGATATATGAAGGAATCCTTGAAGTAATAATTAAGTGATTGAATTCCAAGTGTATTGTTAATAACAGGGAATTATGATCTGAAAATGGACAAGGTTGTATTGAAAAATTCAAGATTTTAGAATAAAGATCTTGTGAGATATAAATTTTATTGGGTCTATATCACTTCAACGAAACGGTAGAAGATCGAACACCATATGTTTGAACTTCTAACCTTGAAGTGCAAAACCATTGAAGGCTTAGAACAGTGATTTTTTTCCCAGGGAAAAAAAAAATTGCTGTTCCAAGAAAACACACGCACAACACAAGCACATCAAAATAAATAATCCACACATATACACTTCACAAAACCTTACTTCTAACCCTACATTAAACCGAGCATACACTACTATCAATCCACTTACCTTAACCCAAACCCTAACCCTAAGGACTGTACACACTCACCTTACCTGTTCCCTAACCCTAAGGTCCGTAACTATTGCACACTCAACTTACCCGCTCTCTAACCCTAAGGTCTGTAACTATAGTCTGTTCGCACACTTACCTTAACCTGGTCTGTAACCTTTGCACCACAGTGGAGGGAATAGTGAAGTGACAGAAATGGCTCACCAAATTCTTTCCCTAGAAAAGAATTCGGTGTTCTGCAGCTTCACTATAATCAGTTTTCAATTTTCACAGTTTGAACATATGGTGTTCGAACTGCTGAAGTTTCGATGAACTGATAGGAACCCAATTTTATCTATTCTAGTTTGGGTACCATGTCTATAATCTTGGTGTGAGAATAGTAAAGAAATTGGTCCAAAAGCATTAAAGGTGTCTTTTAATTTAAACATTTCTGTCCATTTTTTTAACTATTTGGCTGAGGATGATAGCCTAGGTGATTTCCTATTGGTAGTTTCTGTAATATCTGCAATACAGTTGAAATCACCTCCTAGCATAATATTACCTTTAGAAGTAGTTGTAATAAAGTCTAAGTGTTTCTTAGTTAGTCCAACCCCCATACCTGGGAACCAGTATAAATTAACCAGGGTCCAAATTCTATTATTAAACTTAAGTATAACTAAGGCCATGAGTCCATCATTATCTACAGGTTTGTAAATGATTTGGGGATTTAAGAAAGTATTTTTCCATAGAATTGTTACTCCTCTGGTCTTATTTTTATAAGAAGATTGAGCAAGTATTGTGTATTCCTTAGGGTCCCACAAAAATGTGTCATTTATTTTAAAGTGTGCCTGTTTAGTTTAAGATACCTTAGTAGATTAGCCATATTATATGGGTTGTTTAAGCCATTAGTATTTAAGGATATCAAAGTTAAATCCATATCAGAATTCTTTAAAGATAACAAATAACAAAGGAACTTGTAATAATAGAATCCTGTATACATAATACTCTTCCTGAATAGACAACAGAATATCAATGGTTGTATTTCTATTTATCTAAATACAAATAAATTTCCCCATGAAAGATAAAAGTAAAACAATTTTGCAGGCATTTCAAAACTAGAAAAACAATTAAATAACAAAAAATAGCAAATTTCACTCTGATATAAACTTTAATACACCCTATACATGGAGTGAGATACATTCCTAGTCTAGCAAACAAAACTAAATATGCTAGACTACCTATCCCAACCATCAATCTTTGTTGGTTCGAGCCCATGAAAACAAAGTAAAAAAAGGAGAATATATTATAAATTAAGAGAAAAATAGTAGTGATAAACAAATAATTAGATATTAATTCCAGTTAGGTTTTAGAGATAAGTTACATACACTATTATTAGAAACATTAAACACGTATACAGTAATTATTGATTAAGGAAGCAAGAGACATATTAGGATATATATATAATTTGAATTTAATGTTTAATAAACTAAGGAAACATTAGCTTTATTAACAATCTAAATGATTACTGAAAATACCTAAGCATGTCATCTGTATTAGTTCTAATAAAAACTTCAGAATGGCAGAAGAAATCAAAGAATCATTTAGCATTTGTATTTACTTGCCCTCTGAATAAATCTTATCATGACAAACTCCCACTAAATAAAAACTTCACAAGAATTGGGTGTTATCACATAGTGAGTGTGTGTCATTCCTAAAAGATGTTAACATAGATTCTTAGAAATATTCCATAAGACATATTTATCCTTAATTAACTACTAAACTTTTGGAATAGCAGATGTTTAAATGACTGATTAAAATCAATAATAATTAACAGGCATCAGTTAATATGACAAAAATTAGTAAAAAAACATTATTTATATAAAACTTACTATGGATAACATGTCTTAAAAGTGAATAACTCAAAGACAAAATTAAGATTGGAGATGCTTTCAATTGTATCACAGATATTACAGAAACTAACAATAGGAAATCTCCTAGGCCATTCTTTACTATAGACATGGTACCCAAACTAGAATAGATAAAATTTATAACTCACAAGATCTTTATTCTAAAATCTTGAATTTTTCAATACAACCTTGTCCCTTTTCAGATTATAATTCCCTGTTGTTAACATTACACTTGGAATTCAATCAATTAGTTATTACTTCAAGCAACAGAGACCTCCAAAGCAGAAACACTAGCAACCTCCACCCTCCCAACACAACCCAAATGACACATAGCCCACAAACTCAGTGTGCCAGTCAACCACAGCCCATTAGGCATAACAACATAACCAACACTCTAGTCATAGGTGACTCTATAGTCAGGAACACTGATATTCCACTCACCAGGCTAAACAAGGAGAAAGTTACTGTCAGCTGCCTGTCGGGTGCCAGGATCCACCACATAACGCATGCACTCAGGTCACTCCACAACATGTACAAATATGACTCTGTCACTGTCCATGTTGGTGTGAATGACCTGAGACATACCTCCCTGGACTACATGAAAGGAGACATGGAGGAGTTCTCCGATCTTGTAGCCCAGGCAGGTATGACCCTAACCCTGAGCAGCATCCTCCATCACCCAGAATGATACCACAGTACAAGTACAAAATGGTTGACTTCAACAGTTGGCTAAGCTTCTGGTGTCATTCTAAGGGGATCCAGTATCTGCCTGGGATGACATGATCAACAGACCACGATGCTTTGCCAGAGATGGCCTGCACCTGTCTCCCTTGGGATTCTGGATACTGGCTAAGGCTCTTGCCACCCCTATAGTATCTTTTTTAGGCAAGGTTCAAATAACAAATTCACCTCCTTAACAGGTACAAGCACACAAAATCTGAGGGCAATGCTACTCAATGCTGGAAGTCTAAACCTCAAAATGCATTCACTCAAGACACTCCTTCAAATGGAGAACATCGACATTTGTGCAGTGACAGAGACCTGGTTCAAGGCTCCAGAGACCACCCCTGCATTACCAGGCTATAATTCTTACCACACCTTTCGGCCAGCTAACCTGGACTGAAACACTAAAGGTGGAGGCATGTCCACATTCATTAAGGATATCCAGACCTCCAAGCTAGTTGCTCAGCATAATACATCCAAGATTATCCAAGTGCAACTAACTCTGGCAAGACTGCAATCCAAATTGTAACTTGCTACAGATCCCCCACCATGCCCCAGGATTCCCACTCCTCATTTCTTGATACACTGAAAAAGATTAGGGTACAACCCAACACCCTAATAATGGGTGATTTCAACTATCCCACCATTAACTGGGAAACTACTCATGTACCAACTCTTTTGCTCAATGTTTTCTGGAATTCATAAATTCCAATGCCTTGGATCAATTTATTCACACCCCCACTAGGGGCAGCAATATCCTAGACCTGATCATTACCAACATGGATGACCAGTGTTCCACACCAGAGGTTAATTCCTCTTTGGTCAGATCCGACCACAAGCTAATCCCCCTAGGCATCCACATCCCGCCCCCACCCCCATTAGGGAAACCACCGTAAATAATTCCTCCAAATCCAACTTCACACTTCTTAAGACAGAAGTGGCAAACTTCACGACACCCATGTAGAAAGACAATAGAGGTACGACTGTTGAATCCTACACAAATGCACTTTATAAGCACGTACACGAGTGCATGGATCGTGCTATCCTTAACAGAACCAAGATGCTATCCTCCAAAAAAAGGAAGCCGATCTGGTGGTCCCCTGCCATAAACAAACCTCTACAACAGAAGAAAGAAATTGTTGCAAAAAAATAGTAAAATTCCATGATTGGAGGAACTCCCTGGACAGCCTCAGTAAGAATTTGAGATCCCTCATAAAATCTGCCAAAGCTAGTTACAAAAACAAAACCACCACTGATTCTAAAGACAACCACAAAGCATTCTATAGCTATGTTAAGAATCTCAATGGCAACACTCAGATCTGCTCTGAGTTACAGCACAATGGCACTAGATATGCAGAACCAACTGATATTACCAACATCCTGGCAGATAGGTTTGGTGCTAACTTTACCCTCTCTTACCCCCTAAAGGGCCCATCTCTATACCGGAAGAATGCAAAGTTCCTGTAATCACAGCTGCACAGGTAAAAACCACACTCTCCAAAGCCAAGAACACAGCATCCATGAGACCTGACAACATCCCAAGCTGCATTCTACATGAACTGCAGAATGAACTGACACTCCACGTAATCACCATGTTCAATCATAGTCTTACCTAAGGCTTTGTGCCCACTGAATGGCACACAGCAACAGTTATCCCTCTCCACAAAGGTGGAGCCACCACGGACCCCGGAAACTACTGCCCCATTAGCTTAATGAGCCTGGTCTGCAAGGCCATGGAACGTATCATCATGGATCTTATACACAAAGACATTGGTAATCTCCAAACTCTGGATCCCACCCAGTTCGAGTTTGTAAAAGGCAGGTCATGTCTCCTAAACCTGATAGACTTCTTTGAAACAGTCAGCAGAGCCATAGACGAGGGTAAGGTGGTTCACACAGCCTATCTAGATCTCGCCAAGGCTTTTCACACCATCCCCCACTCTGGAATTATAGATAAACTCACTAAACTAGGTATAAATCCCTATGTCACATGATGGGTTGCCAACTGGCTCACTGACAGAACCCACACTATGAAAGCATCAGACTCCACTTCTAACTTCAGAACAGTAACAAGTGGAGTACCACAGGACTCAGTTATGGCTCCTCTCTTGTTTGGTATCTACTTTTCTGAAGTACAGGTTAACACAAAATGTCTTTGGCTAACGAAGTTTGCAGATGACTGCAAACTAGGAGCCATAATCAAAACTCATAATTATGTGGACATCCTACAAAAGGGCCTTACAGAGATAGATGCCTGGTGCCAAAGCCATGGCCTCAAGCTCAATGCCAAAAATTGCATTGTCATCCCCTTTGGTAAAAACTCTGTACTCATGAGCTACCACATAGGTGGTAGTCTACTTACACTGAAAGGGTGATAAGAGACCTTGGGACACAGGTGGACAGCATTATCTCCTTTGATAATCACATTGCCACAGTAGTCAGGAAATCCTTCTACATAGCACACCTCATCACAAAAGGTTTCTCATCCAGGAAAAAAGAAGTCATTGTTCCCCTCTACTCATTAGACCCATTATAGAGTACAATGCCCCTTATGGTATGTGCCTCACAAGACATCTACAACAATTGAAAGGCCACAGAAATGCCTCACAAAGAGGATTACTGGCCACAAACAGATGCCCTACGCAGACCTTCTCAAAAAACTCCAGCTTTACTCCATTGCATATCGCCTACTCAGAGGTGATTTCTGCCTAACATACAAAGCTATGTCAAACGCAGAGCTGTTGGACATGCTCCACTTAAAGAAATCCCAATCCCTTTGAGCTACATGCTCTAGGGACCAAAACCTTGTTACTGCAATAAATAGAACATGCTGGAGGGATAGATTCCTGTCCCAGAGACTTCCCATACTCTGGAACAAACTACATATCTATATCAAGCAAAGCTCCTCATTAGCACTCTTCAAAAAAAATCTTGATGATTGGATGTGAAATAAGAAATTCACCCCGGGGATCACCTCTGTGGCTCTGCTCGACAGGGGCAGAGGAGAACAATTTTCTTGGGTGGCGAAAGCCAGGGTACCTTTTTGGCTAGACTTATATAAGTCCTAGGGCCAATAGCCTAGTACTTACCTATGAACCTACCTATGAACTACTCATCCATTCACACAGAATACATCCCTGCATTCTCTAGACAGACCTTGTGCTAGAACCACCTGTCCCGTCAACACCCTAGACACACCTCAACCTAGATCCACCTCTCCCTTACACAACCATAACTATCATGCAACTAAGTCTAATCTTCCTTGTCATAATTCTATATAACTCCACAAGTTATCACTCTATCTACATCACTAAACTTATAAGCCCAACACTACACTACCACTGCCACATGCCGACACCTCACATTACAATAATATTTGCCCACAACTTTTCAGGAAGAACACAATGGACAAATTCAAAACAAAACACATATGCATTCATTCCAGTTCCAAAAAACACAACACCTTTTCATGCTCATCTCCAAACTCAGACATCTGTTTCACTCTTTCAATATCAACCTCACCATAAGTGGGGACATCCACCCCAATCCTGCCCCAAATCTATCCTGCCGAACACATACCACCTCAGTACAATCATCAGGACATACTGCCCCAATTACGTTCATCCCTGGGCAAATAACCAACAATGGCAAAAATAACCATCTCTTAATACTAAATATAAATATTAGAAGTATCAAAACTAAAATACCTGAACACCAGTTGCTATAACAGAAACCTGGCTGAATAAAAACATACTTGACTCAGAAATTCTCCCAGCCAGCTGCAACATCATTAGGCAAGATAGACTCCTTTGTAAAGGGGGTGCAACTGCCATACTGTATAAATCAAACTTGACTCTACTCAACATTCCAAACTCCTATCCCTCCCCAATAATTGAGACATAGTTATCTCGCAACTCCAACTAAACCCCCCAAAAAACTGTCACCATCATTGCCATGTATATCCCACCTGGTAGTACACCTGCTAGCCTTGAAGACTTCATATCCTGGTGCTCAACCACATACTCACAAGAAACCCTCATTCTTGGGGACTTCAACATAGACTGGCTCATCTGTATATCAGAAGCACCAAGTAATCTAATAAATCTCCATTGCTACCAACAGTTAGTTCAAATTCTCACTAGATGTGATAAAAACTCTAAAAGGGAATCCATCTTAGACCGGGCACTAACTACCAACCCAACACTGTAATTCCACATAGGCAGTCTCCCAGACAGCCTAAGTGACCACAATCTACTATACCTAATAGGTAGTAGAACGAGCCAATGTAAAACCACTACCTATAGATCCATAAGAAACACAAAAAATGTTCTCTCCTGAGGTCCTCAAAACTTTACTTTATAACTATGACTGGACTCCTCTAAAACTCTCCCACTAGACCAGGCTGTAGCCTACTTCAACAAAACATTTCTGAAACAGCTAGACACTGTTGCTCTACTGCACAAAGTTAGAGTTAGAACCTCTCAGAACCCTTGGCTCAGCAAAGAAACCAAACAAATCATCAAGTCCAGAGACACTGCCTGGTTCTACTAACAAAGATCTAAGGACATACAAAGCCTAAATAATTATCAGGAACTGTGTAATCATGCAAAAAATGCATTAGACAGGACAAAATAATCTTATTATACTACCTTGCAAACTAAATACCAACACAATCCCCAAAAATTTTGGAAAAGTGTAAACCAGTTGCTAAAACTCACTCAAACGCCTACACCCAAACCACCCCGATACTAAAGTTACCATTGAAACACAATTCAGCTTCCACTTTGTGAACTAAATTCTAGCCCTTGTAACACAGGACAATTCCAACCTCACTATCCTTCCCACCATGAACAATATTAACACAGGCTTTACCCTCAAGTCAATGCCCACTGTATTATACTCTCCAAACTAAAAACCTTGTCAACCGCAGCAGACCTATTCCCTAGCTACTTCTTAAATTCCTAATTATTACCAGTTTTTTGTTTCCAGTGGAGTTCATCTAGTTTCCTAACCAGTGAATCATTTACTTTTTTGCCCCCAATTTTTTCCAAGACGGGGATGGATGTGTCTCAGTCTAATGGTGAATTGAATGTGCTTTCGGGTTCCAGAATGCACACCGGAATGGAGAAAGAAAAAGCGAGTCCCTCTAGCAATCTAAGATCTGAAGTTCAAATAAATCTACTTCAGAAATGGGAAGAAGGTACATTTCATTTTTCATCTAACCCATTTGTTACAGTGGGTAAGAGAAGTGAATTGTCTTCCTTACCAGGAGTTCATGAACTGTGTACACAAATGGAAAAATTAATTTACAAAGAAACTTCCATATTTTATAATCTTAATAGCCTGAAGAGCTATCAAGAGCTTCAGATTACCCCTCTGGGTTTACAAGCTGTTAAAAGCCTATCAACTCCCTTCAATTTGTCAGTAGAGAAAGAACGGGTGTTTCACGAGAGGTGGATAGCGGCCGCACACCACTGCAGTAACGAATGGGTAACTATATTTATAGAAAGAGATACTTTGAAAAGAAACAATATGAAGGAAGAAATTTTAAAAATTGTGTGCGGATATTTTAAACAAAACTTCTACTTCAGCACTAGAGTCTTTCCTGAGTAGTTTTAATGACTTTTAAATAGAAAAACAAATAATTTGCAAAGAGACTTGAGGGACAATGAGTGGAAAAAGACTTTTTTGATTGTTTCCAATCAGCAGCCTAAACGTCATCAGGTGAAGTTCCAAATAGATCAGGAAGTTCAACAGCGGCGAGCAAGTAACTTTATTTCAGAAGAAAGTGCAGCATCCTTGCTGGATGAAGGAGATTATAAGGAAGATCATTCTCCTGCACTACCAAGACCAAATAATGGTGACAACTTTTGGAAAATATTTCGTAATACTGCGGGACAAAAACCAGGTTCAATCAAACATCCTTGGCATAGACAGGAAACAAATAGAGAACAGAACTATGGTCTCTATACCAAACACAGTAAATGGACATATTACTGAAACATTTAAAACGGCATCTATCTCTGATAGTTATGTTGTCAATTTATCAAGTTATGAATTTAACATAATGGAAATGTCCATACTGGAGAAGGAGTTAAAATTCATACCCTCGGTTCTACCAAGATTACACGTATTGAAATGTGATTTATTTAAACTGGTAAGAAAAATGCATATTATTGAATATTTTCAAACTGCTAATAACTTGCCTAGTTTAATAGAAAATCATGAAACTATTTCCTCATCTAACGATAGTTACTAGTCTTGTAATTCAGATACTAAAATTAATGCTTATAGTAAGTTAGATACGACAAAGGTAAAGGCAAAAATTGTGCTTATGCCACCATTTAAAAATGATAGTATAAATACATTTTATCAAGCATTTCTTTTTGCATTGAAGAAAGAAGTTGAAGAATTTTATCAAAATGAAATTACATATAATTTGTCGTAGGAAGAATGGTTGAGATTACAGCAATTAAGAAATAATGACAATATTGTATTTAAACCTTTGGACAAAGGTGGTAAACTGGTGGTCATGAAATATAATGATTATTTTAAAATGTGTATGAGTCATTTAAATAACTGTCAAGTATATGAAAGAGTTGAGTTGAAAGTATATTTAAAAGCTAAAAGTCAGTATGACAGTTTGTTGCATAAAGGTGTTTGTTTGAATTATTTTACTGCATCTGATGTTACTAACAAATTTCCAAGTAAAAATACTACTATGGCCAGATTCTACTGTGTGCCTAAAATACATTGTGGTGGCCTGTGGGTATTTTACTCACAATTTAGGGTATTTTTGAATATTTTTTTATTACATGAAGTAATTAATTTACCCTCCTATATTAAGGATTTATTTGACTTTATAGATAAAATAAAGGATGTAAAAATAGAATAAAAATATGTATTTTTTGGTACTGGATGTTGCCAGTTTGTATACTACCATTAATCATGAATTTGGCATGCAAGCTATAGAGTATTTTTTTGAAAGATAGTCCTAGAACACAATATATTAAGGAACTGATAAGTTGTTGTTTAACTAATAACATTTTTGAATTTGATGGTCAACTATACAGAAGATTGCATAGAACAGCAATGGGGACAGCATTTGCCCCCATGTATGCAAATCTGTTTATGGGTTTTGTTGAAAATACTCATATTTATAGAAGTTCTTTTTACCAAAAATTTGTTACAAAATATTTTAGGTTTATAGATTACCTTATTTTTATTTGTCAAGGAGGACATAATGAAATGCAATTGTTTTTTAATTATACGAATGAAAATAAATATCAGATAAAGTATGATGGTTTACTAGAGGGTGTAAAAGTAAATTATTTGGATATTACTTTGGAAGGTCAAGAAAATGGTATGATAAAAAACAGAATTTTTAGAAAATGTAACCAAGTGAATCATATGTTGCATGCCCAATGTTGCCACCCAAGTCATACACTAAATAGTGTTCCCTATGGAGAAATTTTAAGAACAAGCAGATTATGTAGCAATGTGAATGAAGCCAGGGTAGAGGTCAACAAAGTGGTAAATATGTTTATTAATAGAGGGTATAGATAAGATATGGTAGCTTATAGTTATAGTAAAGTGTTTAATAATATAGCAAATAAAGAAAACACTTTTAGAAGTAATATAACAAAGAGAAAGGCATTTTTAAACATGCTTCAGAAAAAAATGTATACTATGTCTCTAAGTATACTTTGTTTTCCAATAAGCAAACTCAGTTTTTATGAAATTATTGGCAAATTGTTCAAAGAGAAGTTTCTTCCTTGAAGGAAGTTACATTGTTATTTTCTTACCAGCGTGGTCATAGTCTTAAAAATATTTTAGTTCATAGTACTTATATGATACCACAGGAATTGTTTACTAAAGGCATTAAATGGGGAGGATTAGTCCCTTGTGGGAAGTGTACGATATGTAAATATGCAGTACCAACTTTTAATACTATTAATAGAATTAAGTTCCATACTCAAGGGGCTTTTTCTTGTAAGAGTATTGGCATTATTTATGCCATAAAATGTCCCTGTCAGAGTTTCTACATAGGTAAAAGCAAAAGAAGTCTTGGAGAGAGGGTTAAAGAACATATTAGAGACATCAGGAATAATAAATTTACTAGCCCCCTAGAAGAACATTTTAATCAATTACATCAGGGTGATTTTAGTAAACTAGAAGTAACAATACTAGAGCAAATAAAAACAGATTATCTGAGTGAAGATACAATTAAATATATATTAAGGAAAAAGGAATCTGGCTTTATATTAAAGTACAACACTTTACATCCTAAAGGCATAAATAAAGATTGTAACTGGAAAAGTTTCATAGAATAAGCCCTATAGGATATATAAAAAATATTTTTAAAGTATAACAAGTTTAATTGATTAATTGTTTTATTGTAATATTGTTAATGAATTTGATTATTGGTGAATGATTTCATATAAAAGTATTTTTTTTTAAAAGCATTTACTCTGTAAAGGCTGTTCTAAGCCGAGGTGTTAAGAGAGATTTAATTCTTGTGCTTTCAAAGTTTTATGCTGTTTTTACATTTACTGGAGAGAAAATAAATTCTTTTAGAGGTATAATTCCTGGGAGTTTGTGGTAAAATGCCAGTTTATTGTTTCCAGTGGAGTTCATCTAGTTTCATGACCAGTGAATCATTCCCCTCTTTGCCCCAAATTTTTTTTGAGACGGGGATGGATGTGCCTCAGTCTAATGGTGAATTGAACGTGCTTTCGGGTTCCAGAATGCACACCAGAATGGAAAAAGAAAAAGCGGGTCCATCTAACAATCTAAGATCTGAAGTTCAAATAAATCCAGTTCAGAAATGGGAAGAAGATAGACTTCATTTTTCATCTAACCTGTTTGCTACAGTGGGTAAGAAAAGTGAATTGTCTTCCTTACCGGGAATTCAGGAACTGTGTACACAAATGGAAAAATTAATTTACAAAGAGACTTCCATATTTTATAATCTTAATAGTCTGAAGAGGTATCAGGAGCTTCAGATTACCCTTCGATGGTTACGAGCTGTTAAAAGCCCATCAACTCCCTTTGATTTGTCGGTGGAGCAAGAAAGGGTGTTCCACGAGAGGTGGATAGTAGCCACACACTGCTGCAGTAGCGAATGGATAACTATACTTATAGAAAGAGATACTTTGAAAAGAAACAATATGAAGGAAGAAACTAAAACATTTTGTGCGGATATTTTAAAGGAAATTTCTAATTCAGCTCTAGAGTCTTTCCTGAGTAGAATTAATGAACGTTAGTCTGTATATGAAAAATAACTTTTAAATAGAAAAATAAAAATAAATTGCAAAGAGACTTGAGGGGCTATGAGCGAAAAAAGGCTTTTAGCATGTTTCTAATCAGCAGCTTAAACATCATCAGGTGAAGTTCTAAATAGATCAAGAAGTTCAACAGTGGCGAGCAAGTAACTACATTTCAGAAGAAAGTGCAGCATCCTCAATGGATGAAGGAGATTATAAGGAAGAACATTTTCCTGCACTATCCAGACCCAATAATGGTGACAACTTTCAGAAAACATTTCGTAATACTGCGGGACAAAAACCAGGTTCAAACAAACATTCCTGGCATAGACAGGAAACAAATAGGGAACAGAACTATGGTCCCTATACCAAATGCAGTAAGTGGACATATTAGTGAGACATTTAAAACAGAATCTATCTTTGATCGTTATGTTTTAAATGTATTAGGTTTTGAATTTAACATAACAGAAATGTCCATACTGGAGAAGGGGTTAAAATTCATACCCTCGGTTCTACCGAGATTGCATGAATTGAGAGGTAATTTACTTAAACTGGTAAGAAAAATGCATATTATTGAATATTTTCAAAATGCTAATAACTTGCCTAGTTTAATAGAAAATCATGAAACTATTTCCTCTAGTGAAGATAGTTACTACTCTTGTTATTCAGATACTGAAATTAATGCTTATAGTTAAGTTAGATACGACAAAGGTAAAGGCAAAAAGTGTGTTTATGTCGCCATTTAAAAATGATAGTATAAATAAATTTTATCAAGCATTTTTTTTTGTATTGGAGAAAGAAGTTGAAGAATTTTATCAAAATGAAATTACATATAATTTGTCAAAGGAAGAATGGTTGAGTTTACAGCAATTAAGAAATAATGACAATATTGTATTTAAACCTTTGGACAAATGTGGTAAACTGGTGGTCATAAAATCTAATGATTATTTTAAAATGTGTATGAGTCATTTAAATAACCATCAAATATATGAAAGAGTTGAGTTGAAAGTATATTTAAAAGCTAAAAGTCAGTATGACAGTTTGTTGCATAAATGTGTTTGTCTGAATTATTTTATTGCATCTGATGTTACTAACAAATTTTCAAGTAAAAATACTACTATGGCCAGATTCTACTTTGTGCCTAAAATACATAAGAGTTTGCTTAATCCACCAGGCCGACCCATTGTGGTGGCCTGTGGGTATTTTACTTACAATTTAGGGTATTGTTTGCATCATTTTTATTACATGAAGTAATTAAATTACCCTCCTATATTAAGGATTCATTTGATTTTATAGATAAAATAAAGGATGTAAAATGGAATATAAATATGTATTTTTGGTACTGGATGTTGCCAGTTTGTATACTAGCATTAATCATGAATTTGGCATTCAAGCTATAGAGTATTTTTTGAAAGATAGTCCTTGAACACAATATATTATGGAACTGATACGTTTTTGTTTAACTAAAAGCATTTTTGAATTTGATGGTCAGCTATACAGACAATAGCATGGAACAGCAATGGGGGCAGCATTTGCCCCCATGTATGCAAATCTGTTTATGGGTTTGGTTGAAAATATTCATATTTATAGAAGTACTTTTTACCAAAAATTTGTTATAAAATATTTTAGGTTTATAGATGACCTTATTTTTAGTTGTCAAGGAGGACATAATGAAATACAATTTTTTCTTAATTATATGAATAAAAATAAATATCAGATAAAGTATGATGGTTTACAATAGGGTGTAAAAGTAAATTATTTGGATATTACTTTGGAAGGTCAAGAAAATGGTATGATAAAAAAAAGAATTTTTAGAAAATTTAACCAAGTGAATCATATGTTGCATGCCCAAAGTTGCCACCCAAGTCATACACTAAATATTGTTCCCTATGGAGAAATTTTAAGAACAAGCAGATTATGTAGCAATGTGAATGAAGCCATGGTAGAGGTCAACAAAGTGGTAAATATGTTTATTAATAGAGGGTATAGAGAAAATACGGTAGCTTATAGTTATAGTAAAGTGTTAATACTGTCAATACTGTGTGTTTGTTAATTTAAACTGAGACCATAGCAGCCTACTGATACAAGGTTATCCTGTTTTTCCACCTGAGAATTGGTTAAGAAATGACTTACAGTTTCAGAGCAGTCCTTGGTCAATTCTGATTGTATCTTAAACACAAACTTGTCTTTGCTTTGGCTCATTAGCACCAGTACAAAGAACTGCCTGCTCACACCCTTGTTCTCTCCTCCCCCTTCCCTGTTTATTACATAAAGACAATCCCAAAGTTAATAAATATTACCTGTGGCAGGCACCATTTTTAAAACTACAACCATCCTTGTCACTATCATATGTTTATTTATCAGTTAACTCTGTTACCTGATTGTTTCTAGCCCCCTCATAAGAGCAACTAACAGGGTCTCTACCTGCTTTGCTCCCCACCCTGCCCCCTATTCCCTCCCACACCCAGTGGTTCCACCTTTATTACACTCACAAACCCCTCCCATCTTTCCAATAGCCAGCCACAGCGCTAACCCAACACTACCTCCTCCATCTTCCCTCTACTATCACATCTCCTCAACAAACATGTGCAAGCATACTTTACCTATGCTCACTGCATGCACTCTGCTTGCATATCTTTCATCCTACCAAAGCTCCATCATTCCCCCACTCAACCACTACCACTACCACTACCACTGTACTACTACTCACACCACCACTCATGTCACACCCTCATTCAGCTCCCCTCCCACCAACTCTAGAACCATCCCTATGCACCCCCCACATATTCTACCAACTATATTACTCAAACATAAAGCATCCCTACAACTTAACATAGTAACCCTCCCACCATACCTATTACCCACAGAGCACAATCATAAAGTTTCCCTAATAATCAAGCACATTCAAAAACTGAGAAAACTAATAATGTCGTACATATCAAAACTAGCCCTAAGTGGAGACATCCACCCCAACCCTGGCCCTACCATCTCTAACCCGAATCCTCATAATCAGAATAGAAACCACAACTTCTCCCATATCACAGCCAATAGAAAGCCAAGCAACCTCATTCTACTAAGCCTAAATATTAGAAGTATATCCAAGAAATACTCCCTACCGGTTACGGCATACTAAGTTTAGACCGAATAAACAAGAAAGGAGGCGGCGCAGCTATAATATTTAAACAGCATCTAAACATCCAGATCTTAAAATCATCAGCTCCGCAAATAGGCAATGGAGAAATAATATATACCAACCTCAAAATAAACCAAAACAAAACCATCAACATAATTGGATGCTACTTCCCACCTGGCAGAACATCCCTCCACTAGAAAACCTCCTCAGCTGATCTACCCACCATCTCCCCCAAGAACTATAATTTTAGGTGATTTCAATATTTACTGGCAATCCTGATCAGGCAACCATCCAACCCATCATGTAAACCTTCATGGCTTCACCCAACTAGTCCAGTCACCAACCAGGATAAATAAAAACTCCAGCAAGCACACTACCCTGGATTGGATACTAGTCAGTAAGAGCCCCCAGTCATATATAACAGGCTGCTTATCAGATAGCCTCAGTGATTACTCCCCAACATTTCTACTCAAAAAATACCTATACCAAGCTAAACCTGTCATCTACCGTCAAATACACAAAAAACTAAACTTTAACCCACTCTCATTCATCTCATCCCTCAAAGAATGTAACTGGCATCCTCTAAAGTACCTCAGTCTTGATGACGCAGTTGAATTTTTTAATACTACCTTCTTGAGCATCCTTAATTACCATGCCCCCATACGAATTTCCAGAACCAAAGCACAACCCTCCCCATGGCTACAGAAAACCACTAAGTCAGAAATGAAAAACAGGGATAAAGCCTGGGAGCACTGGCGCAAAACTAAAACCCCCTCAACTAGACAGAAATTCCTAGAACTACACAATAGAGTCAAAAAGCTAATAAAACAGGACAAATTCCAATACTACCAGTCTGCCCTAGACTCCTCCCAACACAGCCCCAAACAATTCTGGTCCTCCATAAACTCCATCCAACACCCAGGTAAAGTCAGTACCCCTCCTCCTAACATCCCTCACTCCTTCGAAAATATTGCTACCTCATTCAACACACACTTCACACAAACCATACTATCACTAGCTAAAAACAACCCCCCTCCCCTCCAACCCACACCTTCAACTAGTAATCTCCCCACTGCCTTCTCTTTTTCTCCTGTACCTAGCTCCAACATAAAAATACTCTTAACTAAACATAAGCCAACCAAATTAGCAGCAGACAACCTCCTAAGTGAATACCTACAAATTGCAGCTGATGATCTGGCCTACCCAGTATCCATCTTGATTAACTGATCTCTGTCAGAAAGTTACTTTCCCACACTGTGGAAAGTATCACATATAATTCCCCTCCACAAAGGCGGCCCCACCCCAGAACTAACCAAGTACTGCCCCATAGCTATTCTCTCTCCACTCTCCAAAATACTAGAGAGATGCATACACTCTCAGGTTTCAGACTACCTCCTTACTAACAACCTCCTTTCCAATACTCATCATGGTTTCCGACCAAACCATAGCACCACCACGGCCTTACTCTCTTTTACTAACACTATCCTTCAGCATAAAAACAATGGCTATCTCTCCTCTGTTACTTTCCTAGACCTATCTAAAGCATTTGACATGGTCCCACACAAAAAACTTATCTCTGTCCTCAATAACCTATCCTTCTCACAATCAGTCACCAACTAGTTTTTAGAGTTACCTGTCTGACTCTCCTTTAACATAGCGAGACACTTTCTAAAAAGCACGGAGATCTTGCTTTCTCTGTTGCTTCCACCCACAGCTCTGATGTACTGCGTAAGCATACGCATGTGCAGTACATCAGAAGTGCCACAGAATACCGGACAACTGTGGAAGGGCAGCAAGGAGGCATTATACAATGCCATTATTTAAGAAAACTAAGTATTTTTTTTCTTAAATAATGTCATTGTATAATAGCAATAACCCACTTCTGGGTGTGGGTAATGCTGGATTTACCCACAGTTGTCTTTATTTGTCCACTCAGGCTTTGCCCTCGTGACCAAACCATGCCAACCATGGGTAAATCCAACATTACCCACACCCAGGCAGGGGTTATTGCTTAAATAGTTTCCATGAAACTGTATAGTTGTTTATATTACTAACAAAGGTTTATTTTCTTTTCCTCCAGTGGGCTGTCTCTCAAACTACTGTTAAAATATTCCAATGTACCATGTACATGTTGTATTGTGTTTTTAGACCACAACTGGATACCATGAAACCTATTAATTATACTTATTATTGATTGTTTTTTTCTGCACTTGTGCTTATCTCTATAACACTGCAAAAACATGTATATTATTATGTATTTGTGATGCTGTTTTAATCATGTAAATGTATCTGAAATTGTCCTTCAATGTGGAGCTTTTCTCCCTGGGCATCTGCTGAAAAAGGTCCCTTGGTCCAGTCAGACACTCCCGGTTAACAAATGTAAAATAAAAAAATAAAAATAAAATAAAGCAGATTTGTGTAGTATGTAGTCAGGGGAATTTTAAATATGTGCTTGAGTGCATTAGTTTTTAGTTTTAACAAATATCTGCATTACAATGAAAAACAAAAAGAAAAGCAAGTTTAAGTTAGTATGCTGTAATCTTGGGCTGTTGCGGTGGGGATGGGGAGTAAAAGTGCACCAATTATATGAAATATAGATTTGAGATGCTCTGTCTTATTTTTACATAGGTAAATGTCTGGATTAATGCCTGTGACTTCATCTAAAATAAGTATTTTCTGTAAGCAAATAGATTTGAAAAGCAAGAATGATGTATGTCATCAGAAGTACTGAGGTCTCTTGCATATTTAATGATCATAGCCTGTTTCTCTTTTCTTTAGCAAATGTTCAGTAGGTTTTAAGAAGTCTGCAGCTGGAGGCAATTGTACATTTTATGTTTTCATGGAAACAATATGTCTGCAGGTGCAAACAATAGTGTTCTGAGCATTGTTTGCTAAGTGAAAAATAAAGTTTGAAATTATTGGAAGTGAATAAGAGATGGCAGTTTCTTTTTCATTGTTAATACCTCAGTGCATTGACTAGAACAGTGTACAGTTTAGTCGTATTTAAAGATAGCCTTTGCACTTTTTCTTAAGGCTAAAAGGTAATGTTTTCTGAAAACATACTAGCTATTTTTCACATCTGGGAGGATAATATAAATATAAAAGTACAGAGAGCAATTAGTGTAAGTGGGAGCACAGGCTGAAACATGTGCTTTAAAAATTTTGAAGATGTACATAGTTTTGTGTGTCTGTTCTAAGTTAACAGATCATGGAGTTGTTCTGAAAATGAATTAAGTTTTTTTTTTTGTTCGAGAGTTTTCATTAAAACAAAAAGTTTTTAAAAAATTGGCATAGATTCCAATGGAGATGACAACAAATAGCTGTATAAAGGATCAACCTCCCAAACATCAATGTGTGCATGAACCATAAAAGCTGTAAATAACACAGTGAAAGAACTTGTCATGTATAACAGTTGGGAACAATAACTTCTTATCATAATGGCTACACTATCCATATTATTTTGAAACATAAATATCCTTACAGATATTGACAAAAATATAAGAGTACTGAATTATATTAATAAATGCAGAGTGCAAAAAGCAATGCTGCAAGAGACACATTTGGAAAACAATGAGCATGCAAATCTGATAAAAAAAATTAAGGATGGGAATTCTGCAGAATACTGTAGACAAAGTAAAAGTGGAGTAATTATACTAATTGTAGAGGAGCCCCTATACTGATAGAGTGGGGAAAGATAATAAGTGTAGATTTGTGATAGTAAGGGGCTACTGGCAATAAAGGAGTATTATGCTGGCATGTATTTATATTCTACCAAAAACTGCTATTATGGAGCTTAAGAAAATATTTGGGAAAAATAATCAGCTTTCAGCAGAGAATATTAGGTATTATATTATATTATATTATATTATATTATATTATATTATATTATATTATATTACATTATATTATATTAAGTGGGAAACTGAAATTTGATTTGCAACAATGAGGATCATTCTGAGACATAGAAGGGAGAATACAACAAATGAGGGTAGATTTCTGAAGAAACTTATTAAAATATTTGGTGTGGGGAAGACATGAATTCAGTAGTAGGAGCTCTGAGAGAATTTAACTATTATTTCCCATGGTACAATAACTGCACTGCACTAGACAGAAACTATATTTCACAGAAATGTGCATTTAATTGAAAGCTTTAACATACATCCACTAACAATTTCAGATCATGCACCAATAAAAATAATATAAACTATAGAGTGCTAAAGAGAAAATAAGGGAGTATCTGGATAATATGTATGAGTTTAAAAAGACTGCTGTTAATCAACTGTTTTTAATAATAACTACAGAGTACAAAAAGCATTTAGTATGCTGATTTAGGGAACAGAAAATAGAAATGTTTTTCACCAAAGTTATGGAGCCTATATCATATCAAAACAATCCTGTCTTGGTTTGTGATTTGTTGTGGAGTTGACTGGTAAGATAAGTTTTATTTGAATTTATATTGCATTTGTTATCACAATATTTAACTGTTTGTAGGTAGGAAGAGACTGCTTATTAACAAGCTTTACTTTAATTTATATTTTGTTGTTTTACCTTTAGTTTCACTTTTGGTTGTGAGAAAGGGATAGGTTTTGGACAGGCAAGATCTAGCTACCACAAGGGGCTTAGACAGCAATAAATTTACACAGACTGGAGAGAGGAAAATTCTGAACATATCAAAACAATTCTGTCTTGGTTTGTGATTTGTTGTTGGAGTTGACCGGTAAGAGAAGTTTTATATATTTTTACTTTTAAAAGGAGGTGCGACTGCGAGCTATAGTGATCAGAAGCTACCGCGTGCGACAAAGAAATTACAACTTCTGTCTGGCTGGTAGAACGTGTATGGTCAGAACAACTTTACTGGATTTTATTATTTAGTTGCATATTGCTGGTATAATTTTTGTCATAGAAGTTGATTTAAGTTCCTTCGAATTCTTTGCTACTTTGTGTATTTTTTTTCCTTTGCAATATTTTATTCAATTAAAGCTGAATATGGATTCCTTAAATGAGTATGCAATTAATGATTTGCTAATGCACAAGTATATTGTACAGTGTAATAAATGCTATGCATATCTAAAGATAACAGCTGATAACAGTGGTGATCTTTGTTCCTCATGTCAAAAGTTTGATGATTTGCTTACCATTGTTAGAAGCAAATCTCAACTTGATGATGATGATTGCACATGTGCAGTTGGCATGGCTTTGAGAACTGTTGTATCATATATTAATGACTGGACTGATGAACAAAATAACGCTAGGCATAGAACAAATAGAAGAGATTTAGGAAATGATGCATCTATTTTCTGTAAAGGGCATTCAACTCCTATGAAAGATGATGAGTCCACTGAGAACTATGGAATTGTGGATGCAAGTGCTCAACAATCTGAGGATCCGGTTTGTTTAGAAGGAAACAAAAAAAGAAAGAAAAGAAGAAGTTCTCAACAAATAACAAAGAAGAAAAAGAATAAAAAGTGAGTGAGCCAAGAACAGTATGACCAAAAAATCTGCCTTTGTTAGGAACATATTCTCTAGAGAATGGGACAACTTTTCAAGATTTTCAGATCTTGAATGCATTTTTGACAATGAATTAACCCATGTATATCGTAGAGGGAAAACTATCAAGAATTATCTTGAAATGGGGAAGAAAAACAATGTGTGTAACAATTATGACAAATCCAAGAAGGGCTTACAAAAGTGTGGGAAATGTAAATATTGCTCTTATTTGATTTGTGGGGATAGTATGGTATTAGAAGCAAGGAATAAGACCCTCCGTTTAAATACATTCGCCAATTGTGACACTAAAGGCATCATATATTTAGCCGTTTGCAAAAAATGTCCCTCTTTCTATGTCGGAAAGAGTGAAAGAAAGCTCAGACAGAGAATATACGAGCACTTATATGATGTCAGGGTGATGAAAGAAAAAAATGCATTGAGTAGGCATTCAACAAAATGTAACACCACAGGCTACTCATTTTTTGTATTGGAAGTTGTTCCCACTAACCCAAGAGGGGGGATGTGGGAGACACTTATTGACTACAAAGAGTTGTACTGGCAGCTCTTTTTAGATGCGAACCGTAATTTTGGGCTCAATGACATGGTATCATTGGCCCCAGTTTTAAAGATGAGGGCTGCCAAGCTTTGATTTAATGAAGTTCTTCCTTGGTCTATTTTTATGATCTTCACTGTTTTGAAATTTTAAATACATTCTCAAAAGACAAGTCTTGTATTTTCAGCTTAAAAAAAGTTTAGTGTGTGGCTGTAATTAACTCAATGACCACAAGATGGTGTCTGGTTATAACATTAAACCTACAAGTCTGAATGACATGTTATATAGTAACATTTTCAAAGAGATTCATTTAAAAGTATAGAAAGTTTTTAAAGCATTGGAAAACTTACATTAAATATATACTAAATATGTAACAATTTGAGTATAAATGGTTTTAGTGAATTGTATTCATTTTGCAAGTGTTTTAACATGGCTTTCATGAATTAATTACTCAATTAAGTGATTTTAATTTATTGTGCTGCTTGATTGGACAAGAGATCTGTGATTAAATTCAAACAGTATATAAAACCACCTCATTTTAAAATTGATGTATAACTGATGAAGTTGTCGACGAAAACGTCTATGTGGATACGTTATTGTTCTTTTACTGATCCAGTCTCTACTGTGGAGTTTTTAAGTGCTTATTAAAGCAATTTTTCCTTGGAGCTTCGATTCATTTGTGCCTGGTGGAGTATTCTTAGTTAAAGAAGAAAAAGAAACTGACTAATGACTGTAAAGGAAAGAGAATACGTAGTAAAAAGGATTCTGCTTTTTTATGTAACACACTGGTGACAGGGAATGAAGATATATGTCTATCAGAATACCCTTAGTCTACAGAAAAAGGCATCACCTTTCCAATGCAAAAGGTAGAAAAAAGAGGTAAGGTGCAGGTGAAAAGGAAGAAATCAAAACTGAATGTGGAAGTATTGAAGTACATTACTGTAAGAAAAAAAGAAGAGAAGGACAGATGTTGGCTACATGGCTCAAGCTGTGGATTTACAGTGCCAGCTGGATGAGAATTTAATACGCAATGAAAACAGTGGAATTAATAAGACTATTAGTGATGAAGATCTATCCTTTGTAACAACTGATAGAGCTGAAATGACTGTATTAGGAGTTGAAGATTCTTCAGAGATGGTCAGCAAAGATATTCTTGTAATTGGAGATTCAGTTATTAGAGGAACTGATACTTTTATTTGCAGAGAAGATAATAAACATCGAGTAATTTTATGCTTGCCAGGAGCAAAAATAGAATATGTGAAACAAGCCTTAGAATGCCTTAATGTAAGGAAGTATGGATCTGTTTTTATTCATGTTGGTACAAATTATGTCACCAACAAAGATTCTCTGACTGTTAGTCGGGAACTGACAGCTCTCCTAGATAGTATAGCTTGTACTGGTGTTAGGACATATTTTTTTCACAAATCACCTATAGAAAATGGAAATGTGTGGAGCATCCAAGCCTTCTTTTGGACACCCGTGTTCAGACAGGATGGTGTGCATTTGTCTAGATCAGGGAAGAGAATTTTTGCAGCAGATATTTTGCAATATTTAACATAGACTAGCCAGGAGTTTTTGCCAGGTCAAAAATGTAACAGTTCACAGATACAATATTTGATGCATCTCTGATGGTCATTAATGCTAGGAGCATTAATAATAAAGTTTTTTTATTAGAAAATTTGCTACGTTCCCACAAGATTGATGTTGTTATAGTTTGTGAAACATGGTTAAAGAACAATGACTGGAAACCAGTTCTGTCAGGGTATAAATGTTTTTTACTGTAACAGACATTCTAACAAAAAATCAGGTGGAGGTGTTATGATAGGCATTAAAGATAGCTATGAGACTTGTGATTATTACATGTTCAATGATAATACCAATACTATAGACTGTGTAACTGTGACAATAAAGACAACTCTGGAACATATAACAATTTTTGGAGTGTACAGACCACCAAAGTCAAGTGCAGATGATCTAGAAGAATTCATACATTTCTTACATGAAACACAGGAGAGAAGAATAATATTAGCTGGGACTTAAATTTACCAGAAACAGACTGGAATAATATTGATTCAACAACGTTAGTAAAGAAATTATTCACAGAGTATATTCAGGAACAACAAATGCTTCAGATTGTTAAAAAACCTACCAGGGGACGGAATATACTAGATATTTTTGTGTTCCTAAAAAAATTACTGTAACTTCAAGTCAAGTTTTACCGCCATTGACGTGCAGTGATCATGGGGTCATAAAGGTTCATTTGTTGCTAGATAATTCTGCCAAACTGAAATCTAAGCCAATGCACAGAAGTTTAATTACAGATTATAGGGAAGCAAAAAAGTTGCTATATAAAACTAACTGGAGTGAGGTGTTCAGTGGAAAAACTGCAGATGGAATGTGGAAAGTTTTGAAAGAGAAATTGAGTGCAAAAAGTCAAAAGAAATGTTTAACATCAGGATTTAGGCACGTAACATCAGGGGGTATATTTTCATAAGAACAAAATACCTGATTAAGGTGAGAGACAAAAAATATAAGAAATGGAGGTCGAACTACAACTTTGAAAACTGAAATAAATGAGCTGGACAAACAGATTAAGCATAGTGTTACACAAGATCAAGAAAAATGTGAAGAAAATTTATATAAAGATATTGAGCATAATAGGAAACATTTTTATAGACACATAAGATGTGGAAGGAGTAAAGATACACAAATTGATAAACTGTGTGCAAATTCTAAAATTTATTCTCAGACACAACAGATTGTAGATATATTTGCAAAATCTTATGCAAAACAGTTTGGATCCACAAAAGGGGTGGTAAGTTGTCCTAGTGACATCCAGGTAACCCCAGATACTGGAATCAGATTAGATTATATTGAAAAAGAACTGTGCAAACTGGATCCAAACAAAGCGCAGGGAGGAGACGGAATAAGTAACAATGATTTGAGAACACTTAAGCAAGAACTTACACTGCCATTACATCTATTATTCACTGGGTCATATAAATATGGGGAGATTTCTCAAGATTGGAGACATGCACTTATTAAACCTGTCTTTAAAGGAAGGGGAGTAGGACAAACCCAGAATCATATAGATCCTTAAGTCTACTTTCATGTTGTGGAAAAATAATGGAGAAGGTAATACTGGATAAGTTATTGTCAGAACTGGACAGGTTGGGACTTGAAACCATATATCAGCATGCATATGTTGAAAATAGATATATTACCACCTGTAACATGACGTTCTATAGCAATATAATAACAGCTATGAATGAAAAATTGTGCTGTGTTATGCTTTATATAGATTTAATGCCAGCATTTGACAGGGTCATGCACAAAACACTGATCAATAAATTAGTACAACTAGGTATTGATGTACTGTTGATAAGATGGATAGCTGCATGGTTTACAAATAGGACATGGCAAGTATCACACACCAAAAAATGTCCACGGAGGCAAGGGCTCACCCAGAAGATGCTTTATTCCAACAAAAAATTCACAACCTTCACCACAGCTGACCTAGGTTTCGTCTGTATGACTTCATCAGAGTGTGGTGAAAAAGGCAGCCAGAGGGAAAAGACGCTGGGCCAGGAGCGGACAGCAGCCAGGGGCAGTACTAGGGTATTAAAATTAATTAATTATAATTAATACCCTAGTACTGCCCCTGGCTGCTATCCGCTCCTGGCCCAGTGTCTTTTCCCTCTGGCTGCCTTTTTCACCACACTCTGATGAAGTCATACAGACGAAACCTAGGTCAGCTGTGGTGAAGGTTGTGAATTTTTTGTTGGAATAAAGCATCTTTTGGGTGAGCCCTTGCCTCCGTGGACATTTTTTACAAGTTTCATTTTTGTTCTTTGGTTTAAGTATCACACACCAATTGGACAGGTGAAATCCTTGGTTACAGTCAAGGTGTCCTACAGGGCTCTGTACTAGGCCCTTACTTGTTTAGATTGTATCTTTCAGACCTTACTTTTTTCATCTGAGGTGTTCTACAGTCTATATGCTGATTACCTGAAATTGGGTAAACTGATTACAAGTGTAACAGATAAGGCATGTCTGCAAAATAATTTGAATAAATTGACCATTTGGGCACAGGAGAATAATATGTTGATAAATACATAAAAAACTAAAAATATGAGATTTGGGAGGCATAAACTGAAAGGTAAATATTTAATACAGCAACTGTAGACTCATTCAAAGACCTGGGTATATGAGTAGATTCAGCTATGAGTTTTTCTAATCATATAAACCAATTGGCTAATGATAGTTATAGAACTATAGGTTGTATAAAAAGATTTATAAAGTCTAGGAAATCAAACATAATGAAGTCATTGTTTGTTAGTTACATTAGAACCAAACTTGAGTATGGAATAACAATATGGAAACCCTATAGGAAAACAAGCATGAATAAACTGGAAAGAGTACAGCAAATACACTAAGGGCATCCATGGATGTGAAAATCTAAGTTAATATGAAAGACTAAAATATCTGAACTTGTACAGTGTCTTTTACAGATATTTAAGAGATCTTATTCAGGTATATAGGGCATTTAGGGACAACTACCTCTGGGAATGTTTGGGGGTTATCAAAAAGTACTAGAGAATCGTCAGATAAACTATGTAGAAGATTCTATAGGAATGAGAAGTGTACTAATTGGTTCTCTGACAGAGTAGCTGATGCTTGGAACAGACTACCAAAGTACATTAAAGCAAGTACTAGTTTAGATATTTTTAAGAACAGCCTGGACATTTATTATGGAAACAAGTGTTTTGGTATATTGGCAAGCTAGAAAGGCTTTAATGCCCATGCTTGAAACATTTGTATGTATGTATGTATGTATGTATAAAAAGAAAATAATAAGATATCCTAGACAAATATTACAAATATTTCAGAAATTGTATGACAATTTGCATAAAGCAGAGGCATGCAGAAATAAAGAAAGAGTGCAAATGAAAAGATATATGGAAGACTTAAATATGCCAAGGAAAGTAGAAGACAAGGCTTAACAACTAGAAGTTAAGATATTAGAGGAAATAAGATAAAACAGTGATGTATAATCCTTCTGCAGGAATACCTAAAGATGGTAAAGGCCAATCAGATCTAGCTTCATATAAACCTATTTCAATTTTATGCCTGTAAAGTATTTATGTATATACTAGGTAAATGAATGACAAAGTTTTTTTCAAAACTGATTGAGATGGATCAATGGGTTTTGTGCAAGGGAGGGAGGCAAAAATTTGAAAACATTAACAGACCAATGATGATTCAGAGGGAAGTAGAATATAAGAAAATACTGCTGTTGTTGATAAGTCTTGATGCAGAGAAAGCATTTGACAGTGTAAGCAGGGATTCTATGAGTAGGGCTAGAGAAGAATTTACATTCCCTGATATAATATTAATGTTAATTAGGAAGAGATATGATGAACTGGAGGTAAGAATTAAAGTGGGAGGGCTATGTCTGAAAAGATGACCCACCAGGAATGTCCTCATTCCCTTTTATTATTTGCCTTATATTTAGAGATATTAACAAAGAAAACAGGGGGCTCAGAGATTCACATGGTAATCAAAATAGTTGTCTTTATTTGCAGATAATATTGTTTTGTACCTAATCCAGAAAAGTACATCTCAATTTGTGGAACATTTTGATATACCCCCGGATTCATGAAGCTCGGTGCAAGGCCGGTGTAAGGCCTGCGCTGGCCGTGCGGTGTATAAATGGTGTAGTAGCGCCATATGCATATTAATGAAGGTGCGCCGCTACCACATCCACATGCATAGGACACGTGTGTGTGTGCATGGGGCGTTACTAAGCTGCACCCGGAGGCGTGTCAATGTCGGCTGGCGATGCGCAACCTAAACTGCTGAATATTATAGCCTACCTGCAATAGTAATCGCACCTATCAGTGTCCGTGGATAATGAAATGTATGCAAAGCATGCAAGACAGTTCCCGGCCACACAAAATGGAGAACCACACAGAAATGCACGCAACATAATATAAGTTTCCGTCCATGGAACAAATGATATTTAAAATCGTGTGTCCGTAATGTACTGCACTGTCAGAAGTTATACCCAGTGGAAGTGAAGCGCATCATGTCAGCGCGCCACCAATACACACGTCTAGCCACATGGGTATGATCACCAGCAGTCCCACAGTGGTAGTGATAGTACACAGCAGGGCAGTTGTGGCTATATAACAACCGTAAAGAAACCTGACAGTCCAAATTGTATACCAAACACACACAAACATATGTATATTAAAATGTGCTATACACATGAACAGGAACGTAACCATCACATACACATAGGATGCTATATGCGGAACCGGGATATCCAAAAGTAGAACCCATGCATGCAAATGCAATACGCAACAACCCCAGTATAGCACATAACCCGCACTCATGTCCGAATGTCCACCAAATCCAGCTACCAGCCTTGCGCAGCCATACACCTGCACATAGCGAGTATTCCTCATATGTAGTAGGAAGTATCATCCTAGGCAGTGTCAGGATTGCAAATATGTATCCCACGATTGTAAAGATCCCATCACAGGTACGTAAATCCAAATGCCCGCATGTTAATGTTACGGCAAAATATGTGTACATCCAGCGTGGGATAAGTAACCTGTTGAAACCTCAGAGTTGTTTACACGCCATGGTGTCCATTACTGTACACATCTGGACAAAACATGTATGTGTAGTCACGGTACTGTTCAGTTTCTACACAGACATGCAATTCATACTACACAGGATGGAACAGCTGTCCACCATGTAGGTCACCCCACTAGGGTTGCCACCTGTTCATATGGCCAAAGTGGGAAATCCCTTGTAGAAATGTGAGAATTTGCAGGATAAAACATACCCCCGGCCAGTGCAAAGGACAGAATTACACGTGTATGCCAAGATAAAAGCTTATGCCATAGCATTTGAATAGCTTATGCTATCCCAAATAATAGTTATGTGTACCAGATACAAAATACCTGTATCATGCAACTAGTACAGAAAATAAGAAATATATTATTGTCTTAAAATCACAGGACATTTGCCATGTCTTAGGTGTCATCGCAGGACACAACTGTCAAAAGTGGGACCTCCCCTTGCAAAGAGGAACAAGTGATAACCCTACTCCCCACTGAATTATCGACAGTATATATTCAACTCAATCACATACCGACACCACCTCTCAACCTATTACAGCAACAAAACCTGGACAAAGCCTAAAAGGATGGGTGGACAAATAGGGACAGATGTAATTACTGCTCTCACAAGCTTCAAAAGTTCACTGAATAATAGTATGTACATAAGCAGGAAATGTTGTGAAGGATGTTGGGTAGTCTCCAGTATTACAGAGGTCCGTACATATATACTGTAACAAACCGTCACATATGTTGACTGTACTACTGCATACCCGTAATTAATTCATAGTTATGTCATGTGCAAAATAATAACCCTCATAAGAATGAATACAGGAAATAGTCAACTGTGAATGGGAACCCCACTCACTGTGGATTATGTATCGTAACCACCCCCACCCATATTATGTATTGCCAACATCATAAGCTGCTGACAGGTGCCCAAACACCTGTGTCTGTAAACAGATTAAATGTTTAAAATGGACAATCCCTGTCCATGTGCTTTGTCTGACATTTGAACATGGTGAGGGCAGTTCCGTTCACCAGTCGGACAAGCCTAAACCCAGATCACCACATGAACACCCTGACAATTAAAGACCTGTATGTGTCAAGAATATAAGCCTTTGGGTTCTGAATATCCCTGCAGTGATGAAATATGCAGCTTGGGTCCAGAGCAGTAGGGAATAGGGAATGTATAACATGTAGTACCGCATTTTTCCCAGCAGGAGAATGGATGCCTGTGACGTAAGTGAAGCGGTGAGGCATATGTTAATGTAGTTATGTACTATGGGTATGCATATAAATGAGTCAGAACACCAAACGTATACTGGTTACAGCATCCGGCCAACGTGAATGCAGTCCCGGTTGAACAACGACTACAGCACATATAATGTGAAAGTGTAATGAATGCGTCTGTGCTGTACAGACAGTTAAATATGTAAAAGTGAACGTGTGTTTCGCAAACGTCCGTTAACCAGATTACAGATAATTACTGGTACTGTCACAAGTAATAAAGTCCACGTAAGCACAAAGACTTAGTAAACATATGTAACCCACAATAAGGATATGTATGCGTGCCCGCATGTAACCCACAATAAGGAAATGCACCTGTGTGTGTGTGATCCGCTCACAGCATAGTAATTGAATGCTGTTTCCCCCATGTTAGTTATACATGGCTCAAACCCGTTAACCTCGTAAAGTATGAAACCGGACAAAGCCATGCAAGCTACCGGTACAAATAGGGACAAACCCCAGATATGTGCCAGAACAAACATATCTGAAGGGTATGCAGTCGTAACCTGAACTGCTTGCCAGAAATCCCCACCGTAAGTCTCAAATGAAATTCCACTACATTGCCAGATAGACACAGGTTTATGTAAAGCACAGCAAAGATAAAGGGGCAAGCAGCTATACACTCTGTGACAATCTGTATAGTGGAAAGGTATGGTATGGATATAGATATATGTGTATACACATAATCCACAGACGTAAACCAAAGCAAGTTATGAAATGAGGATTGTACATGTATATATGTATACACAACAGACTTATGTCCTGTAGATATGACATATGTACATAAATAGGCGACGTTATATCTAATATGGGTAGACAAACAGACATGCAGGAAAGGTGAATAAACCGCAGCATTCAAAAACATTGGCCAGAAAGTGACAGTCCAGCAAGTTCTACACTTTAAACATGCAGATACGTGTCCATTGCAGGACTTCATAAATTGAAATACGTAGTGTCAACCGACATTGACGAAAAGAAGTGACCGCAGCAAATACGAAATAGCTGTACATGCAACAGTATCAGGTGCAAGGGTGATGACACATGTGTCGATAGAATGTATGATGTATGAACTAATATCCGGAGAGTGGGGAGTGCATATAAGTGTCTCCGCACTTCAGTAACGCACACATTAAACATGTGTAATGGGTACTGTAGAGGGTTGTCAGGTATGGGAATCATGGGTATGCAGAAATGGGCCTAGGTGTTGTTTGGCAGGGATTTTGTAGGCCCGCCCCGTGGGAGTGATGTGGGTATAGCACACGCCTATATTCTCAATAATGGGGCAAACCATCCACTGGATATTGCGGAAACCATTTTGGCAATATGTAGGGCCCTATATCAGTGTCATGTAGGCGATTATCATGGATGGACATGTGTACGACCAAGATGGTACCCATAACTGGCAAACTGTCAGAATAACACAGCTGCACTAAGGCATAGTACATGAAATACAAATAGGAACTATATTAGATATACCCCAGACAAAGTCAGAACATTGTGAGAATACTGGCGTACCCATGAATACGGATGTTATGAGTGTTACTAATCATGTAATGGAAATGCCAGTCACTATTATCTACCGCACAGTCTGTAATGCCTTGCCAGCAATTTAACAGAAAGGCACATCACTATGACAAATGTAACAAGGTCAAACATCAGGGCGTTTACCCATAATGTGTACAGGTTAGGGGTATGAAGGTAACCTGTCCAAAATACATGTACAGAACTAGTGATACTAGGTGGACAGGTGAGAAGAAAGACATCAGAACAAATGAGAAAACATGTACAAGTCACACGCATGTACACCGACAAATGAGAATGACAACGTATGCCCTGTGAATGTCAATGTGGAAGGTTAATAGACACAAACGTAATGTGTCCCTCAGGGTGTCATGCAGTGTCACCGTAACAATGTCCAGTCCCCCAGACCCGTACGTGAGCTCTGCCACTTACGGAAAGCGCAAATACCGGCGCACACATACGGTACATGATAGACCAATTAGTGTGGATAAGCAGCTGTTGGCCTGTGTGAGGAATACAACTGTCTGGGTGGGTGTGTCCTGCAATATAAATGTAATGGCATGTGGCCTGTGATGCTGCCATATAGTGTGTGTATTGGTGTCAGAAAGTTGATATTTTGTTACAGACACATACTCCGCAACTGTACAGATTTACGATGAATGTGCAGAGTTCTGCCTCATATGTTTGGTGTGTTCCACGTAACAGTAACATTCTGGAACTTCCATGATAACTGAAGACATGAAATAATGACAAACATGCGCGTAAGACACCAAATCCGACAGAAAAGCCATACTAATGCAAAACCTATTATTGTGTCAACTATTTACGTTTGTAAGAGCAACATGTCAATACTGCTCCTATGTGTCCAACTATCAGATAAGGCCTTGTCCAGCAACTTGCTCTAGGAGGTGGAGTGGTATGAACAGAAACAGATACATGTGTGAGGAAACAGCAATATCAACTGCAAGATAACGCAGAAGGTATGAAATGCGCTGCAGTAGGACGTGCAGTACTGTCCGCAGGTATGTGCTGACATGTGAAATGACACAGCAGTCTACATGAGGAACCTTTAGGGCTGTCACCTTTACAAATGATGATACTGGGACATACCCACAGCCATGCGCACAGCACAAATAGACATACACACATCAAAACTAGGCCATGATACATGAAGCCTCCGGCGTGTACGGGTACAGTGAGAGTACAGCAAGGATAGATGTCTGCCAAGATATACAGCAAACGCCTGTAAGGGCGTGTAACACCGCCCGTAACACGGACGTTGCATGGACAATGTTGGGAGTTGCAACATACCCCATTGGTATGTGAAAGCTATGCAAATATGCGATACATGAAACAGTCAGCTGTCCATGCAAGAGCAGGGTTATGGGCAGAAAATAGATTTTATATATATATATATATATATATATATATATATATATATATATATATAGAGAGAGAGAGAGATACAGACATACACACACACACACATGTGGCAGGGCTGGTAAACGAACCTACACATGACTACCTTATCACGCTACAGCATGATGCATTTACAGAACACGCTACCGAGACTACTAAACACAGCCGACACACAGGCATTCTACTAGGTGTGTGTCAACATCCGCAAAGACAAAGATGGCAGCAGGATACATCTGTGTTGCGAAGCATCTAAAAGCATAACCTGAGTCCCCAGGCGGATGGGAGCATGCATACACACACACACACACACACACACACACACACACACACACACACACACACACACATCTGGCAGGCCTGGGAATTGAACCTACACCTAACTACCCTATCACACTCCAGCATGACGCATTTACAGAATGCGCTACCGAGACTACTGAACACAGCTGTCCCAAAGGCATACTTCTAGGTGGGTGACATCATCCGCAAAGACGCCGATATGGAATGTATGTGTTGTGAGGCATCTAAAAGCATTACTGTGTCCCCAGGCAGCTGGAAACACAAGCACACACACACACACTTGGAAGGGCCGGTAGTTGAACACACACCTACCTACTCTAAAACACTACAGCATTACGCATTTACAGAATGCGCTACCGAGATTATTGAACACAGCACTCTCAGAGGCATACTTCTAGGTGGGTGACATCATCCGCAAAGGCAAAGATGCCGATAGGGAATGTATGTGTTGTGAGGCATCTAAAAGCATTACTGTGTCCCCAGGCAGCTGGAAACACACGCACACACACACACTTGGAAGGGCTGGGAGTTGAACACACACCTACCTACTCTAACACATTACAGCATTACGCATTTACAGAACGCGCTATTGAGATTACTGAACACAGCATTTTCAGAGGCATACTTCTAGGTGGGTGACATCATCCGCAAAGGCAAAGACGCCGATAGGGAATGTATGTGTTGTGAGGCATCTAAAAGCATTACTGTATTCCCAGGAAGCTGGAAACACACACACTTGGAAAGGCCGGGAGTTGAACACACACCTACCTATTCTAACACACTACAGCATTATGCATTTACAGAATGCACTACCGAGATTACTGAACACAGCACTCTCAGAGGCATACTTCTAGGTGGGTGACATCATCCACAAAGGCAAAGACGCCGATAGGGAATGTATGTGTTGTGAGGCATCTAAAAGAATTACTGTGTCCCCAGGCAGCTGGAAACACACACACACACACACACACACACACACACACACACACACACACACACTTGGAAGGGCCAGGAGTTGAACACACACCTACCTACTCTAACACACTACAGCATTACGCATTTACAGAACGCGCTACCGAGATTACTGAACACAGCACTCGCAGAGGCATACGTCTAGGTGGGTGACATCATCCGCAAAGGCAAAGACGCCGATAGGGAATGTATGTGTTGTGAGGCATCTAAAAGCATTACTGT
The DNA here is from genome assembly GCF_019279795.1 of Protopterus annectens. Classification (NCBI taxonomy): domain Eukaryota; kingdom Metazoa; phylum Chordata; order Ceratodontiformes; family Protopteridae; genus Protopterus; species Protopterus annectens. Next base: position 1,342,423,401 of record NC_056744.1, read on the forward strand.
GTCCCCAGGCAGCTGGAAACACACGCACACACACACACACTTGGAAGGGCTGGGAGTTGAACACACACACCTACCTACTCTAACACACTACAGCATTACGCATTTACAGAACACGCTACCGAGATTACTGAACACAGCACTCTCAGAGGCATACTTCTAGGTGGGTGACATCATCCACAAAGGTAAAGACGCCGATAGGGAATGTATGTGTTGTGAGGCATCTAAAAGCATTACTGTGTCCCCAGGCAGCTGGAAACACATGCACACACTTGAAAGGGCTGGGAGTTGAACACACACCTACCTACTATAACACACTACAGCATTACACATTTACAGAACGCGCTACCATGATTAGTGAACACAGCACACTCAGAGGCATACTTCTAGGTGGGTGACATCATCCGTAAAGGCAAATATGCCGATAGGGAATGTATGTGTTGTGAGGCATCTAAAAGCATTACTGTGTCCCCAGGCAGCTGGAAACACACACACACACACACACACACACACACACACACACACACACACACACACACACACACACACACACACACACCTGGAAGGGCCGAGAGTTGAACATACACCTACCTACTCTAACACACTACAGCATTACGCATTTACAGAACACGCTACAGGGATTACTGAACACAGCACTCACAGAGGCATACTTCTAGGTGGGTGACATCTTCCGCAAAGGCAAAGATGCCGATAGGGAATGTTTAGAGAGTGAGCGGTCTGAAAGCATATTACCGTCCCAAGGTAGACTTCACAAACACGCCAGTGCTGTCAACGGGCCAACTAAATATCTACAGAGCACAACAACACTGAATAGATACGGGATGCGCCACAGACAGTACACCCTTCGAGAGAGCAACAAGTGTGTTCAATGTAGGCATCCATCATGACATTAAAATTGGACATCTTTTGCCTGGATGACCACCATGGCTATACAGGATGTCAATGGCCATGCCCACACGCTTAGTATCACATGTCTGTTTGGAATGTACTGTGTGTCCATCTACACAATGGAGTACTGTGCATGCTCACACACTTAGCTGCTGCAAAGGGCCATCTTGCATGCACACGGAGTCTAATCACGGAGGGGCGCAGTGTGGAATGTACTGTGTGTCCATCTACCCAACAGCTTACTGGGCATGCTCCCACACTTAGCTGTTGCAAAGGGCCATCTTGCATGCACACGGAGTCTAATCATGGAGGGGTGCAGTGTGGAATGTACTGTGTGTCCATCTACACAACGGCATACTGGGCATGCTCACACACTTAGCTGTTGCAAAGGGCCATCTTGCATGCACACGGAGTCTAATCACAGAGGGGCGCAGCGTGGAATGTACTGTGTGTCCATCTACACAACGGCGTACTGGGCATGCTCACACACTTAGCTGTTGTAAATGGCCATCTTGCATGCACATGGAGTCTAATCATGGAGGGGCACAGGGTGGAATGTACTGTGTATCCATCTACACAATGGCGTACTGGGTATGCTCACACACTTAGCAGTTGCAAAGGGCAATCTTGCATGCAAATGGAGTGTACACACAGAAGGGCACAGTAAGGTATAACTGCCCTCACGCACAGGGTGGTCACACATGCAGTGACCTGTACACACACAGCTGCCATCACAGCTGTCACAGGTGCAGGTCACACACGTACACACTGCAGTGTACACTGTAGCTGTCAAGTCAGCACCATGCCATTGGTGCAGCACTACACAGCCTTATGGTCCCACAACACCATGTGACATATGACCACTGGGCTGTACAGCGGTGTACACCAGCTGTGCAGAGTACACACGTACCAACAGGGATCCAACAGTTGTTATGCATTGCAATGATACCAGTATACATGAACAGGTCGGCACAAGACATACCATGGTCCTTACACAGCTGTGACACCTGACTGTTGCTGTACACCAATGAACACACGTCTGGGTACATCATACATGTGATTGTGTGGATGTGTGCATGGACTGCACACACAGCACATACATACATGGCCTTTGATGTACCTCGTGCATAACACTGGCCTAATCAATGCTACACATGCGAATGGAAGGTGGGCCCATGTCTGTTGAATGCTCACACTACAGGGGGGGGGAGCAGTGTTGACCAGGACACATACCCTTGTACTGGTCGCTTGTGACACCCGTGATATCATACCGCAGTCCATGTGTTATGTATGTCAACACACATGTCCAACAATAGCAATGCATACAAACATGGCAACAGGAGACACATGTGACATCTGTACTGTGCATGTAGCAAACATGCATGTGCAGTGGCCGATGTCCGTAACATAGTTGCACCTACCTACAACATGCAGACGCAATGCAGACCCATCATTGATATCTGTATACGGTGACATACAAACAGCATGTATGGAGGGATGTGTGTACATAATGTGGTGAACTACCTGTCTAGATGTATGTGTGCAGGGGGTGGCTCACAGTTGTGTCACACACCATCCTATCATGCCATGTGCTAACTGTACGCTATGTCGCTGTTACGTGACGGTGCTGACATAATGCATACACAGCGGTCAGATGTTAACAACTATATGTCATATGGCACCTGTAACACCTACAACCTCCCGTGTGTATATAGCAGCACATTTGCCAGATATAGCGTTGGTACACATAATGCAATCAATACCGCCGCATGTCCAGCAAACGTGTCATCATATGGCTGGCGTATCATTCCCAGCACTGTCATGTGTGTCCGAATGTGTGACCAGGGATGCCACATATCATGGGGAATATGTCCCAGTTGCTACACATCCCTGTACACCATTGTAGAGAACTGTACATACGTCAGTGTGGGAAGCATGACGTTCGCTGGTGATGTGCATCACACACATCGGCTGTCCGTATACACATGTGTGGTCACCACAGTGTGTGTGTGTCTGTATGTATGCCTGGTGCTTGGTGTGAGTGTGTATGCTAATATACGGTGAGAAATTATCACTGGCCCCATGTGTTGACTAACCCGTAATGGTGATGCATTGCACAACCCTGTTGATGCCATAGGTCCCAGCCATACTGGCTACCTGTGCATGTCCCTTCTCTGTGACACTTCGTGTGGGTGCATAGTACTGTGAGGGTGATGACCACACAGGCAAGGGTCCCCAGCTGCACACTATGGGGTGTGCATTATAGTGGTGTACACCCCATGACTGCGGCCATGTTCACATACTGTTACGGGTCCTACTGCTGCACAGTGTGGCCTCCGGCTACCAAGTGACACCTCACATCATCATTGGCCAGGCCGCTGTGTACAGCCCCTGCACCATGTTGCCATACCTGTAATGTGTCCTGCTATGTATGTCACGTCTCTGTCCAGTGTAGCCTGTGGCACCGACCACATGCGTCAGGTGCAGTATATGTGCGGACATCTGTGTCATGTTTGTGTGTCCAACAGTCAGGATGAGGGTACATGTAGCATGCTGATATTGCCAGACATGCCTGTGTGTACTCCACAGTTACACGTGGGGGACTGCAAACACTGCTACCTGTAGGCACATGCAAGTACACCATAGGAGGGAACCAGGGTATCACAACCAACATGGTGTTACAGATGTAACCGAGACACATACCATGAACACATTACAATGCATGCTGCACCTGAACTACATGGTGTGACTGGTGCATGTCGGCAGTACACAACCTATGTCACATACACAACTCAGTATTCACACACAACCACTGCAACATACACATCCCTCACTATGCATACACAGGTATTACATACACCTCTCACTATGCTGTTCACCCTGTGCATCAGAATATTTGTGCATAACCCTGCACCGATGGTGTGGATGACAGGGATGCGGCACAGGCTTCATCATATGCACAGGGTGATATGTTTGCCAGGGGCATAGGCTGCACACAACTACTGCAACATACACATCCCTCACTATGCATACACAGGTATTACATACACCTCTCACTAGGCTGTTCACCCTCTGCATCAGAATATTTGTGCATAACCCTGCACCGATGGTGTGGATGACAGGGATGCGGCACAGTCTTCATCATATGCACAGGGTGATATGCTTGCCAGGGGCATAGGCTGCACCAATGGATAACATCATGTGTGTGTGTAAGGGCCAGTGAGTTGACTGGACATATCTGTGCAGAATGCATGTGGATGTTGTGGAGCCCTACAGTTGTGTTTGCTGTGTGCGTGTATGTGTGTACACAGTTCTGCCATTTGTGATGCCTACATGGGGTATAATTGACAGCCCTAGATTGTACAGTGCAGGTTGTACAGCTCACTGTGTCCGTCCACGGCCATGTCACCTGTGCCTGCCTGGGGTTGCACGGGCACTACCAGGTGGAGGTACAGAGTGGCTACTGTCTGACGACACATGTCTGCTGGAAACGTGTCCCTGCTGAGACCGTCCAGGGCCACGTCCACGTGGCCTGCTGTGTCCTAGTGTTGACAGCGCAGCAGCAGCTGCACTGCTACTGCTACTGGCACTATGGGAGCGGGCATGTGATTTGGCACGGTCACGTCGACCTACACTAGGTGGTGTTGCTGGCCTACATCCACGTGGCCTACGCCTCACTTCTACCAGGTGTTGCAGCACAGACAGCTCCCGCTCATGGATTACCATGCCTCGGTCAAGGATTCCAACCATTTCACCTAGTCGCCTATCCAGAACATTAGCAATCTGCTGTTGAGCATTTGCCAATGCCTGGATGTTGTCATTTAGGGTATGGATAGCAGCCCTTTGCAGCCTCTGCCCTTCTCTGTTCTGCCATTCAGCATGTGTCTGTGCCACCATTACAGTCTGGAACATGCGTCTGGTGATACCAACTGCTGCGCTCTGTCCTACAGGTGCATATCTGCCAGAGGTCCTCCTACGAGCAGCACCGGCCACATGCCTGTGTGGCACATCTGCAGTCATTACACTGACACCATGGTGTGTAGACACACCTTCTGTAGCCACCACATGTTCCTGTTCCACACCAACAGACGCTGACTGTCCTTCGTCTATGGCCACTGGTGATGTGATGTGTTATGTGTTGGCAGCAGAACTGTGTGCGGGGAAGAGGGGGACATAGCTGGGATGGTAACCATTGGCACAGATTCAGCCCCTGACAACCCTGCCTGTACCTCATTCATATGTTCATCACCGCTAGTATCTGTGGGGACACTAACATCAGATGGACCGCAGGAGGGTAACGCACCTACATCACCTGTGAATGCAAAGAAATACTGTAAAGTACAATAGACACAGACACACACACACACACACAGACACACACAGATGCACACAGACGCACACAGACACACACACACACACACACACACACACACACACACACACACACACACACACACACACACACACACAGACACACACACACAGACACACACACAGACACACCATGCATGTGATTTGTCAGATGGCATGCAGCATGCCTGCGATAGAGCAGAGGGCATGCAGCTCAGACATTAATAGTGTTAGTAAGCATACCTCCCTGGGGTGCACACTACAGCAAGCAGGTGTCATATCAGTAGCCATGCAGTTCACACAATCATGGTAGTATGCATGCATCTCTGTGATACACCATGTGGGCCAGAACAGGATAACAGTACACATGTCTGACGTGACCTTGACATGTAATTTGCTGACATGTGCATTAACATGCATACATGTTTGACACAATTGTGTCCTGACACATGTACAGCATCATAACGGGCTTCACATTGCAGTGTTGTTTGTATGCCCTACAGATAGAATGCATGTTTAGCAAATGTGCATGAGCACGGGAGGGTAGTGTGAGCCATCTACATTGTACACATTGCATAGCCATAACTGCAACACAGTCGTGATGTTCAACAGATCGTATGTGGTAGATTTCAGTGACACCTCCAGTAGCTGTGCACAGGCTTTTAGGTTGTCCACTGTACCACATCAACTGTATAATCGGTCAACTAAGGCTATAATTGGACCATGTGTGGACAATGTGCAACAGGGTGTATACACATCCCATGTACTGTGTGGCTACATGTCTCTGGCCATCCCCCATGGCCATGTGTGCACATGTGGTGGCCAATTGTGTGTGATGGGCATCTTCTCCACATGTCTATGTGGTCCCATATGACATACACCCATACATGTCAGATATGTCACATTCCACAGGTCTATGCAGACAACGGGTTGTATGTTTGGTATGTGGGGTATAGGTTATGTGATAGTGTGACAATATTGCAGACAGAACACTACATGTCTGGGACATGTCAGGTGGCACATCACAATGTGTGCACCCGATGCAGGGGCATATGACACAATGGTGACACTTGTGGACTGCCCATATCACAGCTCACTGTGTGGTACTGTGTGCGTACCACACATGTTGTTCCAATGCATACTACATATGCCTCCATTGTAGAACACCTCCACCGTTGTATGCACAGCTGACCACACATGTTGCAATGACAAGTACTGTGGTTTAAAGTCTGTGTATCATTACATTTGCATATATTGCACATGGGTGGCATATGTGAATGCATGGTGGTGCGACCTGCATATTGTGACTGAAACAAACATCAGGTGTGCAAGTGTTAACTGGCCACATGGCAAATAGATCTACACTGTGACATGCCTGATACTGATGACAGTCTCACCTGCAATGGACCCATGTCTGTGCGGCATGCCAGAGGTACCTGTATAGGGGTGACACACCAGTATGAACATTATCCATGACTGTATGACAGCCACAGGTTGCACTGTGCATGTGCACACATTCACCTGTGTAACAGCTTATAGTATGCACATGTGTGCATACACAACGTAGCATACTGTACTATGCAGCATGTGTGTCCACATACCTGGCATATGTTGTTACTTTACATTATGTACAGTGACGCATGCAACTACATGGGATATAATAGCCATATGTGCATTACTGACTTACCAGGCAACTCCAGGCTCATTGGTTGGGAGACACCCACCTCCACAATGGCAGCTAGTGTTTCTGGATGCTGTTCCCTGGGTGTCCCCAGACTGGCCAGTAGCTCCTCGGTGTGTGTGAGTGGGGGCTGGGTTGGTGGCCTACCACCTGCTCCACCTTCTTCCCTGGTGATTGCAGTGGCACACTGTTTTGCATGTCATATCAGGTCCGTGCAGTGTCTGTGCACCTGCTGGTAGGTGCGGTTATGGCCACCCACATCGTTCACCCTCCTGCGTAGATCCTGCCACAGGTCATCCCGCTGCTGGGCATGCTGTGGCACATGGCTGAACAACAAGTCATAGTTGTCATGGAGCTGTGGGATGAGGACATCATCCTCCTGGTGGGTGTATGCTGGGAGGCATGTACGGGGCATTATCTGTAAAACATAATGATGGTGACAGGTCACAGTTTCAGAGATGTACAGAGATACTGCTGCACATACATTTCTATGATATCTACTGCATCAGCACAGTTATCTTTGCAAAGCACCATGACACTGACATGACTGACGTGTTTGTGTCACACATGTCACACCCATTATTTGTTGGATATCATCACCATATATGTGTGTCACCTCATTACAGTGTTCATACTCCATGTAAATGCTGTCTTGCTGTGGGCATGTCTATTTGTCTGCACTTGTGTTCTTACCTATCTGCACATGCCTCGATGTGTCCACGGTACTACTGTAGACCTGGATGCTGTGTATATGTCACATATCAACATAGACACAGCCAGAATGGACTTGAGCAGTGACAATGCACACATACACATGGACACCTGTACATGCATGTGTTTTGCCATATACATCTACACAGCACTGTACAACTGTTCAACATCCTGACACTGATCGCCTGTATTACACATGTGATAGACATGGGTCAATGGATACTCAGACGACATTCGCAGGGATGGTCATCAACCATAGCATGTGCAGGCATGGTTTCCACGCTGTTACAGATGGCCATTGTGCCACCGCAAGCTGCATCAGTGCCACATTACTGAACCAGTCCATTGATAGTACATCTACCATGCGGCTATCACACAATGTATGACTGGGATGACATCTGCAGCTTTGATGGACAGAGTTGCATGGTATGGCAGGAGTATGTCACATGTATGGCACAGGGATCTGTCCAGCCTGTGGTGATCCTAGTATTAGGATGGTGACTGTCCATGACATATGTCATATAGATCAGGATATGGACATGTAGGATGTCCATCATCATGGTGTAGCAAATGTCCTTCTGCAAGGTAGACAGCATGCTGCATAGTGGAGGTGTGGATTGTGAAGGCTGTTATCGCACATCCATGCATAGCCATTACCCCTTACAGGTGGTATGTGATCCAATATTGGTTACCACAGTGCTGTATATGCATGGCCAGTGATCTCTGTGCTCATGGATGGCACCCTGACATGACATGGGTACCACAGATGACTACCTAAGGGGCCTGGAGACATCACCATGTCAAGGGTGCACTGCACAGCACCATCCCTTACACAGTGTCCATAATGTTGACCACAGCCTAGGTAGCAGTTTATGGGTACAGGGATATTCATCTAGCGGTGACACTGCTGGTATCATCCATCAGACTGTGCACATATGTGACACACCTCACACACACAGCCCATTCTGTATGTTGTTCACAACACTGACACAGCTAAACTGATAGGTCATGGCCATTCACAGCCTTACATACACAGATGCCTAACATTTGTCTGTGTGGTATGGGCTACAATGAGGGTGGGGTACAACACATTAACCCTGTTCTACTGTATCTGGCACAGATGTGCTGTGCACATGTCACTCTTGCAACTTTTGTAGTTGTGGGTCTGTCAACAGGCCACTGGTGGAACACACCTGTGACATGCAAAGGTATTTGTAATCAAATATCCGTGCTATCTTGTACATCTGTACTGCTAACATCTACAGTGCTAATGATTCATGGACATGCACACCATACTCAGCAGGGTTATAGTGCGGTGCCACCCTAAATGACTGTCATCACCTCTTGTGGGTTGATATTATCCAACACCCTATCTGTATTGCATGGTCATGCTAGGCACTTGTTCAGAACATGTGAGCATGTCATGAGCTACTGGTTACTATAGCACCCATTCCACACCATTTCCCACAGGTGCACTGGCTGTCCTAGACTTCCCAGCTTGCTTAAGGTACGACATCTGTTGTACACACGTAACGCACATATCCTGTGGGACATGGTTGTATATGCAGGCATGTCCAACTGTCACATACCAGTGCTACTGCCTGTCTATATGAGGGATATGTCGTACATGTGGCAATAGAGTAATTGTCTCATGTACACATTCAATGCTCACTTCCCAACATACGGCACTACAGCCTGTGGGGGATGCACGTCTGCAGCCATGCTGGGCCCATAGCTCTCAGGTGTACCTCATTATGGGGAACGTACCTCATTTGGGGTTCTAAAAGGTGCATGTTCCTCAAGGTTCCACATTGGAAGGGTCTGTCACACATGCATTGTTGTACATAGTTTACCTGCTAGCCATGGCTAGATAGATGAGAATCATATTAATTCATTGGAATATCTGTTTTATATGTAAGACCAGCCTATTTTAGCCATCATATGCCCTTCCTAGTTGACGCTGTTAGTAAGCCAGTTGTAAGTGTTATACGTTTCACCCATGTGTCACACTGTATGAGGGCTAATGTTCCTCATTTTGGGGACAGGAGGCTGACAGCTATGGCTGGGGGTAATGCTGTCGCCAACCCTGACTGCACCTGACAGTCATTTGGGGATGTGTAACATTCGCAACACACCTCACCCATCACATAGTCTCACATAATCTACACCACTGGCCACACCTAAGAGGACAACCGTTGCAGTATGTCTCCATACTCACTGTAGGCACCAGAGGTAGCCCCCATCATGGAAGACAACATCACCAGCTTATAGCCCACAGACTCATGTGTGCCCACCACATACAGCCAATAGTGTGTTATAACATTCACAACACACCAGTCATAGCTGACTCTGTAGGGTGTCACACTGCAGTTCCACACACAGGCTACACAAGGCGTTAGTCTCTTACATCTTGCTGTCGGGTAACTGCTTCTGCAACATAACCTATGCACCCATGCCACACCTCACCAGGTACGATATGTCTGTCATTCGCCATGTTAGTCTGACTGCCCTGTGATGCCACTTCACAGACTACATGTGCAGGGACATGCAATAGCTCACCAGTCTTATAGCCCTGAGGGTGTGGGCCTAGCCCTGGGGAGCATTTTGCATTAGTTCAGACATGATACCACTGTACAGTGACTGACTGTGTCACTGCAACAGTTGCCTATGCTCCTATTGTCATTCCACAGGCATGTGGTATCTGTCCGCTATGACTGTCCTGGTCAAACACAATGCTGTGACACAGATGACTTGCACCAGTTGGCCCTGGGAGTACAGCTCACATGCTACGCTCTTGCTGCTTCTATACTGCCTGTCCTGCACAGTTTCCAATAACTGTCACCGGCAGGGCGGTAACTGGCATGCGTGACATGGGGTCATATGACACATTGCTTGCATCTTCCCCTGTGACGCACGCAGGCAAGGCACACCTTATAATGCACCACTCCAACATCTCTGCAGTGACTGGGACCTGCCTGTAGGCTCTGCAGGGCACACCTGCAATGACAGGTTATAGACGGACCATACCTTCCAGGCACATACCTGGACCGGCACACCCACAGCTGAGGGTTTCCCATATCCCACTATGTTTATAGGTTCATAGGTTCATAGGTTTATACTAGGCTATCTGCCCTAAGGCATTTATAAGCCTAGCCCAAAGTTATGTGGCTTACGCCACCCCTTATGTTAGAAATAATGTGCCCATTAGTTTGTTGTGCCTCTGTCCAGCAGTGACACAGAGATGATTCCAGGGGTAAACCTATGATCTCCCATCCACCGGTCAAGATTTCTCTTGAACAGAGCCAGCGAGGTGCTCTGCCTCACATGGACCGGGATTTTATTCCACAGCATGGGGAGTCTTTGGGTGATAAATCTATCCCTCCAGCACATCCTATTTATATCCATGCTAAGGTTTAAGTCACTTGCTCTAGTGGTTCTGGTGGATTTGGATTTTTTGAGGTAGAGCATGTCCATTAATTCCGGGTTGGTCATGGCCTTGTATGTCAGGCACAGGTCACCTCTGAGCAGACGGTATGCAACTGAATAGAGTTGGAGTTTCTTCAGTCTGGCAGTATATGACAGGTTTTGGAGTCCCTTTATCCTTTTGGTGAGGAACTTTTGGGGTTTCTCCAATTGCTGCAGGTGTTGGGTGAGATACATCCCGAATGGGGCATTGTACTCAATCATTGGTCTGATAAGTGAAGAGTACAGGGGAACAATGACCTCACTTGATCTGGATGTGAATCCCTTCATGATCAGATGGGCAATGTAGAAGGTCTTTCGAACCACTTTAGCAACGTGAGTGTCAAACGAGAGGCCACTGTCAACCTGGGTACCCAGGTCCCTGATAACCTCTTCTGTGCTTAGTGGGTTGCCAACTATATGGTAGCTTGGGGTTACCTTGTTTTTCCCGAAGGGTATGACTATACACTTTTTTGCGTTTAACTTCAGGCCATGGCTCTGGCACCAGCTATCAGTTTCCGTGAGACCCCTCTGAAGGATGTCTGTGTCCGATGTACTATCCACTATGGCACCCAGTTTGCAGTCATCCACAAACTTTGTCAGCCATAGTCCTCTTATGTTTTCCTGTACTTCTGAGAAGTAGATGCCGAACAATAGGGGGCCAAGGACTGAGCCCTGTGGGACACCACTTGTAACTGGCTTGGAGTCTGACATGGCTCCAGCACCTCTAACCCTGTGGGTTCTGTCCTTTAGCCAGTTTGCAACCCATCTTGTGACATATGGGTTTACATTTAAGCTGGTAAGTTTCTCTATGATACCCGAGTGGGGTATTGTGTCGAAAGCTTTTGCAAGGTCAAGGTAGGCTGTATGGACTGCCTTTCCCTCATCAATGGCCTTGGTAACTGTTTCGAAGAAGTTGACCAAGTTCAAAAGGTAAGATCTGCCCTTGAGAAAGCCAAACTGGGTTGGGTCCACGGTCTGCAAGTCCCCTATGTCCTTGTTTATGAGTTCCATTATGATCCTCTCCATAGCTTTGCAGACCAGGCTTGTTAAGCTTATGGGGCGGTAATTTCCAGGGTCCGTAGAGGCACCGCCTTTGTGGAGTGGGACCACAGTTGCCGTACGCTACTCCTTGGGCACATGTCCTGTGGTAAGGCTAAGATTAAACAGCTGCCTTATGTGCGGGTTTAGTTCTTCATTGAGTTCATGTAGCACACAGCCGGGGACACCATCCAGTCCCATTGATGCTGTGTTTTTAGCTTTAGAGAGAGCAGCTTTCACCTGCGCATTTGAGATGTCTGGAAGGCTGCACTCTGTTGGGATAGTTATCTCTCCTTTTGGGGGGGAGAGGGGGGTGAAGTTTGCGCTGAACCTGTCTGCCAGTATGTTGGCAATGTCTGTGGGTTCAGTGATTTTTGTATCATTTTGGACTAATTCTGAGCATATCTGGGAGTTTCCACCCAGGTTTCTGACATAGCTGAAGAAGGCCTTATGATTGTCTTTTGAATCTATGGCAATTTTTTTCTCAAAGTTGGCCTTGGATGATTTTATGAGGGATCGTAGTTTCTTGCTAGTACTGATCAAAGATGCCTTCCCTTGGGATTTTACTCTATCATGTAATAGCTTTCTCCTCTTATTGTAAAGTTTGTTTATGGCTGGGGTCCACCACACTGGACGTTTGCCCTTGGTGGAAAGAGTCTTGGTTTTATTTGGGATTGCCTGATCCATGCAGTCCTGAATGTGTTTATAGAAGGCATTTGTAAGGGCTTCCGCAGATTGGGTTGTGGTTTCCATTGGCTCAGGGGCCTTGAAGGATACCACACCTGTCTTGAGTAGTGTGAAGTTTGCTTTAGAGAAGTTCTTCACTGTGGTCTTTTTTGTTTGGGGTGGGGGCGGGATGTGGATTTCTAGTGAGATTAGTTTATGATCTGATCTCACCAAAGAGGGATATACTTCCGGTGTGGAGCATTTTGTCCCCATGTTTGTATGATGAGATCTAGTATATTTTCTCCTCTTTTGGGGACGGTGACTAGTTGTTCCATGGCATTTGAATTTATGAACTCCAGGACCCTTTGGGCTAGAAAGTTGGGGCTTGAGTAATGTTCCCAGTCTATATTCGGGTAGTTGAAATCACCCAATATGATGGTGTTTGGTGATACATTTATACCCTCCAGTGTCTTCAGGAAGGCTGTGTGGGTTTCCTGAGTTTGAGATGGTGGCCTGTAGCATGCTACAAATTGTAGAGCAGTTTTGCCTATGGTTAATTGCACCTGGATGGTTTCCGATGCTTCGTGCGTAGCCACCAACCTGGAGGTGTGGGTATCCTTGATGAATATGGATACACCCCCTCCTTTTGTGGTATGGTCCGGGTTTTGGGGCCAGAACGCATGACATGAGGTAAAACCTGATAGTGCCGGGGTACTCTCAGGAGCCTTGATCCAGGTTTCAGTCACAGCACAGACATCGATGTTCTCCATACTGAGAAGGGCCTCGAGTGCGTGCATTTTGAGATTTAGACTTCTGGCATTGAGCAGCATTACCCTTAGTTTCTTCCCGTTTTTGTTTTCTAGGGTGGTAGGTTTAGAATTTGAGCCTTGCCTAAAAAAGGCACTATGGGGGTGGCAAGAGCCTTAGCCAATATCCGGAATCCCATGGGTGACAGGTGCAAGCTGTCCCTTGCGAAGCAGCGTGGCTTGTCAAGCATGTCATCCCAAGCAGACAGACACTGGATCCCCTTTGAATGACACCAGAAATTAAGCCAATTGTTAAAGCTGATCATCTTGTCACTATATTGTGGCATCATTTGTGGTGAAGGAAGGATACTGCTCAGGGTCAGGGTCATACCTGCCTGGGCTACATAATCAGAGAGCTCCTCTATGTCTCTTTTCATGTAGTCCAGGGAGGTACATCTCAGGTCGTTCACACCAGCATGGACAATGACTGTGTCATACTTGTACTTGCCGTGGAGTGACCTGAGTGCTTGTGTTATGTGGCGGATTCTAGCGCCCGATAGGCAGCTTACGGTGATCTTCTCCTTGTTCAGCCTGGTGAGTGGGATGTCAGTGTGTCTGACTATGGAGTCACCTATGACAAGTATGTTTGGTGTTGTATTTGGCCTTAAGGGCAGTGACTGCTTTGCACACTGATTTTGTTTTTTATGTGTTGTTTGTGTGGTGTCTTGAGTTTGCAGTTGCTTGGGTGTCTGCTTTGGAGGCCTTTGCTGTTTAGGTAAATTTTTACTCAGAGCCTCCGAGTATGTCTTAGTGTGTTTATGTGTTTGATTCAGTGGTGTGGTTGAGTTATGTGAGACTTGTATTGTGGTGTGTGTGTAGTTACCTTCTCCTCCTGCCTGGTCTTGCCAGTCCTGAGTTGAGAGAGCTCAGCCTCCAGTTTGGCTAAATAGCTGCATCTCTCGCAAGTGTTAGTGTTATGTGGGAGGAGGAGAGGGTTGTCCGTGTACATGAGGCAATTGTAACATTGCCTCAGAATTCCCAGATTCACCAACTGGGCAGGAGAGGATGCCAGCATCTGACCCTTCGACATGCTAGAAAGAATTATGAGTTGGTATGAGACAGAAAAGTAGAGGGCTTAGCAGGGAAGTGGGCACACCTGGGGGGTTTTGCAAGTGAGGGATTTGTATAATATAGGAGTGCTTGACCTGCAAAGAAAATGCTTATAAGACAAGGGATATGCTTTTAAGACAAGTGCTGAGCTTTTTGAGAAGAAAAAGCAATTAGGAACAAGTGCTGTGCTTTTTAGTGAAGGTGTAAACTGTTTAGGTTCCTAACAGAGCAGTTCTAAGGGAAAAATTGAAGAACAGACTTTATGGAGCCAGAAAAAGTTTAACCTTGTTAAACCGATGCTGCTCTAGTGGCAACTCCGTGCTAAATCGCGCTAAAGCACGTTAAGGCGTGCTTGATAGCAGGGGCTGGAAAGAAGCAGGAATAGACCCAAAACAGACAATAAAACTACAGTTTCAAGTCAGTAACCACTCCTACAGGGGGCAGGGAAGGCTGCTCAATGTTATTCACTGCCACTGATCAACAGAGAGACTTTCCTTTAGCCCAAGCAAAAATGGCCTCACAGAAACTTACAAACAGTTCAGGAAACAGCAAGCCTGTAACTGAACTTTTTTAAATCTCAGAAAAGTGGGAAAAAAGCAAGATTTTTTTGTTTTTGTTTTTTCAGAGATAGCAGAGGTTCACAGGTAATATCAAGTTATAACAGTGCAGTAAATGACCCCACACAAGAGTGCTACGTCAAGGATAGAAAATATGCAAGTTTTGAGAAAAAAAAAACGATTTAAAATTAAGTGCAATCAGGAAATTCAGTAAACAACTTTTGGTTGTGCTCTAAGTACAGCTACTAATGCAGAAATCAAGTTTAACAAGCCAGAAAATGCTCAAACTAGGCAGCTATGCAGAAAAACTTAGCAAATAAACAGAGAAAAAATACTTAAAATCTCAAAAGTGGCTCCCTTCTTCTCTCAGCATTTTCTCCTCATGGTGGGTGCTTCACCAACAGCCAACAAGCCTGAAAAGACGCCAAAACCACGAGGCAACTAGGTTTTAAGAGAGGAAGATGAAGGAGTTTTGGAAATGACCCCTGTTGGTCAATAAAACTACAGTTTCAAGTCAGTAACCACTCCTACAGGGGGCAGGGAAGGCTGTTCAGTGTTATTCACTGCCACTAATCAACAGAGAGACTTTCCTTTAGCCCAAGCAAAAATGGCCTCACAGAAACTTACAAACAGTTCAGGAAACAGCAAGCCTATAAATGAACTTTTTTAAATCTCAGAAAAGTGGGAAAAAAGCAATATTTTTTTTTGTTTTTGTTTTTTCAGAGATAGCAGAGGTTCACAGGTAATATCAAGTTATAACAGTGCAGTAAATGACCCCACACAAGAGTGCTAGGTCAAGGACAGAAAATATGCAAGTTTTGAGAAAAAAAAACAATTTAAAATTAAGTGCAAATAGGAAATTCAGTAAACAACTTTTGGTTGTGCTCTAAATACAGCTACTAATGCAGAAATCAAGTTTAACAAGCCAGAAAATGCTCAAACTAGGCAGCTATGCAGAAAAACTTAGCAAATAAACAGAGAAAAAATACTTAAAATCTCAAAAGTGGCTCCCTTCTTCTCTCAGCATTTTCTCCTCTTGGTGGGTGCTTCACCAACAGCCAACAAGCCTGAAAAGACGCCAAAACCACGAGGCAACTAGGTTTTAAGAGAGGAAGATGAAGGAGTTTTAATCCTGGCAAGTTGCTTAGCACAATGCATCAGAGGTGCTCCAAGTGCAACTAACTGTGTCCGGGACCGCTATACACATTGTAACAAGTGACAGAGTCAACATCATACCCCACGGGTAACATACCTTCTATGGTGGTATAGTGGACAGTGGGCCTCAGCTACTACTGATGTGTGACTGACACTACCCCACACTTCACTGGGATAGCCACTCATGTACTGACACATCCATGAGTCATACCCTCCACTCTGCTGGATCAACACATACACACCACCTCCAAGACCTACATTACCCTTGGCATGAACACTACCACCATGTGACTGGTGTTACACACCTGGGGTTATCCCCTCATTGGTGAATTCTGAACATATGCTAATCTACCATGTTAGCCACATCCCGGAAACACACCCATCACAGCATACACAGTACATGTGTACTACTACACCTACTACAGACATCTGCTGACAGTGGTTGTTAACATCATGACACCCGTGCAGATGGACAATGCACATACAAATGCTGACACATACCCCAGTGCACTTAATTAGCATGTACACAACTGCATGGATCATGCTATTCCATACAGAGCCATGATGGTACACACCAGATAACAGACGCCACTCTGGTGGTCATGTTCCACGGACATATGATGTACAACAACAGGTGTAGGCTGTTGCAAGGTGGTGTACATTCCCATGTGTGGGGTGGCTCACTGGTCAGCCGTGGTGGGGCCACAGGGTCCCTCATCACATACTCCAAGACTAGCTACGTAAACATGACTGCCACACATTCTGGGGTGTACCACCAGGCATTATGGTGGTATGTCAGTATTCGATGGCAACACCCACATCGGCTGTCACATACAACAGTCACTCAGGAACATTGCAGACCCAGGTATTGTTGGCAACAATGCTGACAGTACACCCTCTCACTCACTACAGGGCCGCAATCCATACATGAACATTGTGGTGTCCCTGTGGTCACACCTACACAGTACTGACCTACACTCTATGTATCCTGGGACACTGGCCCCATGTCACCTTCCATCGTCCCAGGCTGTGATGTCCACCAACCTCCGAATTACATGTCTCACCACTAGGCCACCATATTCAGTAATAGCCTTGTTTCAGACATTGTAGACCCTGAATGGCACACAGCAGCATTTATCACACTACACACAGGTGGCACCGCATTGCACAAGTGGGACTATAGTCCTACACACCTGACTGGACTGTTCTGCGTGGCTATGGGGCACATCATCAAGGACGTCATTCTCAGAGACATTGTTGGTCTCCCGTCCTCTGCTGCCACCTAGGTTGGGCTTGTTAAGGCCAGAGCATGGCCCCTACACATGGTCAACTCGTTTCATACAGTTACCAGGGCAGTTGCTGATGGTACAGGAGTCCACACATCCTACATTGTCCTCTCATTGCCTTTCAGCACCATTCCCCATTCTAGTACTGACAACATACACATCCACCTGCACATCATACCCTGTGTCTCAGGATGTTATGCTATGTGGCTCATGGACAGAACACACAGTGAGGCCAGCATACCATAGTACCTACTACATGTCAGGTACTTTGGCATACCACGGTCCTCAGTCATAGGGCCCCCCATGTTATGTATATGCTTCCCTGTGCAACAGGCTGGCACACGGGACTTTCCCTGCCTAGCTTTAGAACCCCTGCATACCAAGCACCATGATTGCTCCACCAGCTGATACTAACTCCAAACATACGGATGTTGCTGTGACAGATACATAATATGACTATTATGGTATCAAGCTGCATGACACAAGGTGCATGCACATCACCTTTGCATTACATCATTCACCCACTGACTATCACATCAATGGTGGTCCCCTACATACATATCACATTGTACATGTTTGCAGTACACACATATGTCGCACCCACTCCTGTGGCGTATTGCCACTGTGGCGTGGATATCCTCCTACGTGGCCACATCTATCTGTACTGGGTGTGTAACTGGTACATAGGCACCCATTGTACCTCTGAACTCAAGACATCTACACACATTCAAGGGTACGCCACCCCATTTAGGGTGTACCTTACACAACAGCTACAGCTTTACGTGCCACAACATTAACACGCCATGATGTTTACTGAGCTCCGACAGTTTCAATATGCGGCTGCACTACGGACACCACATCTGTACACATTTGCATACTACATACTCAGGGGTGACCTCTGCTGATCAGACAGGGCCCATGTCCACAACATTACTGATGGATATACTCCTCATATGCAACATAAGCAGAGGCCACTGTGAGCAACATGCCCATGGATATGTGCACACACACCACAATGAGTGGGATGTGCTTCTGGGTTACATTCCCAAACCAGACACTCACCATGCTGTGGAACATAAGTCCTCTGTACATCACGCAGGGACACTCAGTAGCACTGTTCATGTGATACCTCCCTTGGTGGTTGGGAGACACATGTAGGCCTGGGATCACTGCAGTGGCTGTACTGTGCAGTGGTGCAGGTGACACCTGGCTCTGCTCTTCACAGGGCACTACCCTGGAGAGGTGCCATTAGTGTGAACACTGTAGTTGTGCTTACACATGGACTTGACAGACTGCATAGTACCTCACTATGCACCTGTGCAGCTATTACTTGTCCTTTGTGCATGGTTACTTGGTAGCCCTTCCATTCAGATTAGCTATCATGCTATTACTATGTCCCATACCTACAGGCCATATGTATCCTGTTATTGTACATACCAATAGACGGTGGTATGCATGATATGCCTGTTATGCTGTGTTGAATATCTGTCATATCTACCTATAATACTATACATTACACATATTTCACATAGTATCCCATAATGCAAAGCATACTTGCTCAGCGGGACCACCTTACATATGTCATTAACATTTTTTGCCCATACACATGCGTGCTGTGACAGTAGATCAACATATACTATCCCCTGCTATGGCACGTCCTTGTTGGACATACCCTACCACTGATGGCAGGTTGTATGGCATTGTTCTGGTTAATGGCCTCATGTAGCATCCCTTCAGGTGTCTGTGCTATGTACCTTGTGTCCCACTGCTGGACGCACAGATTCTACAAGCGTTAGTATGCTCAGCAAGACATCACTACATAAATACCTTTCCCCACTTTATGCATTGTGGACACGTTTAATTAATGCAAACCAGGCTATACATACAGTAAAACTAATTAATACAGATCATGCTATACTTAACCTTACATATCGGGCATTCTACATACCTTGCCGTCGTTACGGCGTTTCGTTTCTATCTCTCTCACAGTGTTTCAACTGTTTTTCGGTATGAGCATGCGGTTTGAATGTCTGGCAAGTCATCCTTATATACGTCGATACCTGAAACATGTGGATTCTTCCCACCAATTGGTGTTCCTGAGTGACTAATTACTTGCATATCAGCTGTGCAGCTACTCCATTCGCCAATTACATGGCGACAGTGGGGTATAATTGGATTCTCCACTTGGGCGTTGCCTATTTGCCCTACCTTCGGGGAGACGGTCTGTATTGTGTTTTGTTATGAGTAACTGCAACTGCTATGCATGGAGACAAGTATAGTTTGGATTCATGTCCCCCGTGGATTGTGTGTGACAGGTAGAGTATTTGGTTCAACATGTGGGTGTACCTGTCATCCCGACATCTGATAACGGAGTATTGCAATCAATACCTGTAACATGGCTGTTTGTTCCATTATACAATGCCTGCAATTTTGCATGTCGCCTTTAATTGTGTCTCTCACACGGTATGTTGAGGGTTCTGCAGATGTAATTGACTGACTGGATGTTTGTGCTGCTATTACAGTTTGTATTGCTTTAGTTTCTAGTGTAAGAGATGTCAGTGGTTGTACGTAACATATACGGTTTGTGGGCCTTGCATTTCTACATAATCCGTATATATGTGTGTGGGCTCCGTCCCTGATTAGAGACCTAACAGTTAGTAGACTTATGTTATGGGATTGTACATTGGGCCATTGTTAATTGGTTTCTCTATCGTCTGCAGGTGAACTTGCTACTTGTATACCTCCGTAATTGCAGCGATATATCAGGGGATATGTGTAGGTGACAGCTATCCCTTGTATTTCTGTCCCAGATATTTGCAGTCATTGTGGTTGTGTTGTTAAAAGAGCCTGTTTGCCACGGGTTGCCACCTTATCATATGGTCATTGTTGGACACTTGTGGGACACAAAGCGGTGTTTGCAGGCCAACACGTAGCCACGGTCAGTACACAGGTAGCACATACTTTTATCCTCACTACATACCTATTGTTGTGTGACTTTGGATACTTATCATATTGCATGTAACATTTAAGTTTCTTACATACAGGCATAACTATTAAATACGACTGTTACATTATATATGGGACATATTTATGTCCTACCATCTCGGACATTTGTCCTTTGTACTGTTTTATGTCAGAACACACCTGCCCAGGTTGGGGATGTCCCTCCTACTGTGGTACAGGTAGTACCCGTATGCCTATGGCTAGCTATACCCACACCTACCATACTGGTCTGCCTCTGACTTGGCACCAACATACACATGTTGCGGACACACACACACATTACAGTCACACAGAAACTCACACGGCACCCTCGACGCACACTTACACAGACTACGGCACTCACAGACACAGTTGAACACAGTACCTACGTGGACCGCGACACCGTCAGCGGTGACTAACCGTCCCTTCATATCATCATACTATTACTCGCGGATGTACTGTTCTGGTACTGTGTTCTATCGGTCTTTCAGCCTCGTGGTTACGCATGTCGGTATGTTACACATTCCATGGTTGGCGGTATTCTATTTATTTGTACCTCCATGATGTTATGAATGTCGTTGGACTATCTATCATATTTGCAGATATCGCTGAATCCATCTATATTGCCATATATCCCTCTATTGCCCTTTATATCTATATATATCTATATATCTATATATCTATATATCTATATATATATATATATATATATATATATATATATATATATATATATATATCTATATATCTATATATCTATATATATATATATATATCTATCTATCTATCTATCTATATATATATATATATATATATATATATCTGGCGGGGAATGTGACAGGCACACAGCACCATGATATGCTGTAAGACTCATGTACTGTTCAGGTGTTGGCATTCCGTGTTGCACTGGCTGTTGTGTTTACAATGTTTGAGGGCTGCCTATGTAGGAGTCACACATTGGGCCACCTATACATTACAATTTACAGGTGATCATGTTTGTGTGCCATCCATTTTACTGTGTGTGCAGGTGGAGAGGTGTCAGTCCATAGGGGCCTACATGGTCAGAGTATGTGCTATACGCTCCCTCTTTGCCAAGGCATAGGCATATTGGGCATGCCTCTGCCTGCCTACTGGGGCTTGCACAGTGTGTTCATGGTCTGAATCCCTCTGTGCCTGTACTGGCCTTGGCAATTGCGGTGGGCTATGAGGGCCTTCACCATTTTGTCCCTGCTGCAGCTGCTTCCGCAGGATCATATTATGTAGCATGGCACATACTATGACGATGTGGGCACACGTGCCTGGAGAGTACTGCAAGGCTCCACCAGATGTATCCAAGCACTGGAACCGTGATTTCAGCATCCCGAACACACGCTCTATGATGATTCTGGTTTGTGCGTGTGCCTCATTATGGCGCTCTTGCATGGGTGTGTGTGCATTTCTGATGGGAGTCATCATCCTCGGCTCCAGTGCATAGCCAGCATCCCCCACGAGATGGCCATGTGGGATGTCCCCCCTGACAAATACCTGATACAGCTGTGAGGCATGCCAGATATGAGAGTCATGGTAGCTTCCAGGTCTGCCAGCACACACATCCATGATAATGCCCTGGGCATTGCACATGACCTGGCAGTTGATGGAGGGGAATCCCTTGAGGTTTATGTAGCGCATACCCTGCTCACTGGGTGGTGACTTGATTTGTATGTGCGTGCAGTCTATCGCACCCAGTACCTCCGGGTATTGTGCCACATGGTGGAAGTGATGCATATTGCTAGACAACTCCTCCTGAGTTCTGGGGAAGTATATCTGCTCATTAGCATGTGGTAACATGGCATCCAGGAACTGGTGTAGTACCCTGGATGCTGATGCCTGTGAGATACCCATTATATCTCCAGTTGGCCTTTGAAAGGTACCTGTGGCCAGTATTCACAGGCTTACACATACCTTTGTGTCCACTGGTATGGGTTCTCCTCTGTTGTTTCTGGTTCTCAGGCGTGGCCGGCACAGCTCCACTATTTGCTGTAAGATGTCCCTGTCCACCCTGTAACGCCCTACTCTCTCCAGGTCATGTAGCCCCTGGTAAGTTACCCTTGGTCTGAACACTCTCCTTCTCCTCCGAGGCCTGCGGTGGTTGTCAGCATCATCCTCCACAACACCGTCAGTCTCTAACACATGCTGATGAATCACAGCTATGGCAGCTCCCAACATGTACATTTTAAAAGTTCCCTGTGTGTTTACACCTATAGTGCGGTGTTTGAGAATACACAGGTGTGTGTTGGGTGCTTACACACTTTATACTATTGTGTTGTGAACACCGATGGTGTCATAGGGTGTGTATGTACGTTCGTAGCTACAGGTTAAGTTATGTGTTTTACTGCCGGAACTACTATTGTGGTGCCTTTGGTGTTGAATTACATTTGCCTGCCGTGGATTACCTCTTGACCTTCCCTTTACATTTCTGCACGTTGCACCTACCATTTTCTGGCGTGCATCCTGCAGCCTACTTTCATTTGTGCTTTCCTGGACCTGGCGTATCTTGCGTTATGTGTGCTACTGCCGGTCTGCTGTCAGTTTGCTTTGCTCTGCTGTATCAGGTCTCCTGTCTTTGCAATCCAATACCTCCCCACTTTCTTTGCATTCACATGCCTCCCCTATCCTGTTTTGCAGGTTTCTGCAAGCGGACTTGTCTTCTGCCATCGATTGGCCTTCGTGGGTTGATTGGTGTTGATTGCTCATTAGTACTCCAATTACCCTACTTCCGCATTTCCTTTTCTTCCCCTGACCTTCCTGTTTCTGCTATTGTTTGCGGCGCATGCGTCCGATTACTGGGTTTCGGGCACCTTTTCATCCTCATACATATGCGCTTTTGGCCACCATGTGTGCTCTCAGCTAAACGATTCCTCCCCACCCCTATCCTGCAGCTTTGCTTAGCAACGGACAGGCCAGATTTGCAATGCTCCAATGTGCTTAGTGCTACAGTGGCACACCCCTCTGCTGATGTCATGTATCTCTTCTGAGCCACTCCTCAGTGTTATACTGCTGCGCCGTATGGTACAACCTTCCTCCAGCGGGACATTTGCGATTCAGTATTATCTGCCTCATTTGCATGGCATTGACTACTAATTCATAGTTACCGCTCCGAACACTATCGCAAGCCCTTAGCAACCCTTGCACCTTGGTTGTGGTGTTCCATGCCTACCCTTGCGTTTTATGCTGAAAATCTGCTTTCTATTACGTTGCGATTTTATTACATTTTTATATTATTTCTTTATGTTACAGCTTCCACACATGCCCTGCGGTTCTGCTGTGCGTTACTGTAGACATGACATTAAATGTTGTTATTTACGTGTTATGCATCTTTTCTTATGCCATTGGCTGTGTATTTCGCCATTGGCATATGTTCACGTTGTGATACCTGGGTCTGGCCCTCTTCCATAGCTCCGATGTTATGTTTGGGAAAATGTAAACCGTGTTTTTTTGGTTTACATTTCCGTGGGCTTACGCTACCCCTGCACCACTTCATGAATCGCTATATGCTTTCATTTGCATGGTGCAACACTGCACATGGGGTGATTTGCATACCTATGCCGGGGGCTGCGCAGATCTGGCGTACGCCGGTAGTGCACGTGGAAATGGATCGTACCTGAATCGCTCGGCAGCCATATTTGGCATTATAACGCCTACGCTATGCGTGCGCCTGGCGCAAGCTTCATGAATCCCGGGGATAGTGTTTTGGGATATAATATTTGTGGCAAAGGGAGATACTGCCAGAACAGCTGTCTGGAATTTTGTAAATAATTATATGTCGTTTATGAATATCAACATGACTTATATAAGATGCTTGTGTTAAAACTATATTAGAACTCTATGTTACATCTATCAAACTTGTTTGTACAGACGTGTGTTGAAAAGGTTTTAGCAAAGTGCTTGAAATGTATCCACAGTGTGCAATACTGGAAGAGAACAGAAATGTACATGCACTATTGTAACTGTTTAAATGTCTATATTTTAACAGTAGAAACTGGAACACAGGAGGTTAACTTCCGTCCAGGAAATTTCAGAAAAATAGCTGAAATTAAATTACTTTATGGCAGCAAGGGACAGGGTGTCTATATTAGGGAGCTCTCTGTGCTGTCTTTAAGGAAACATAATTACTAGGTTTGAGATGTGGATGGATGTAATTGTTTTATGACTTTCAGCATCTGCTAAAGATCTGAGGTTGATGTATTTTCACAGGTAGATGCTAAATACTGCTAGCCTCCAGCAGTGGGGGTTTCATCTTGGATAGAGTCAGATGACAAGAAATTATGTAATTCTAAAAGCTATCCCAGCACTAATATGTGAGATATTAATATAAGAAATCTCTTAGAGAGACACAGCATTCTGTACTCTGTCTTGGACCTGACAACAACTAGAAGATCCATTCACTACTTCTGCCTTGCTCTTAAGTCAGTTAACTAGGGTATAGTAATTATCTTAAATTCAGTCAGGAATATGGTGAGGCATAGTTTAGATGTTTTTCTTTATTTATTTGAGACTGTCCTACAATGTTGTTTTAAATATTTCCTGTGGTTTTGAACTGTGATGTCACTGTAAATATATACTGAGTATTTTCGTTTTCTTGTGTTTATTATTAAATATTTTTAAACCTTTCATTGTGGCTGATCTTTGTGAGACATATTTAAGTTCTAAGAGTACTTGCATATTTATTTGGTGTCACAGTGTAGGCCACTCCTAATAGCCCTGCTCTTTGTCAAACTAACATTTGTATTGATAGTAACATTACACAGTAAGATTGGACACCCTTTATTAAGGGCCTTAAAGTAGCTGATAAGGAGTTGGCTGGTGGCAGGGATAACTACATTATAGTCTGGGTAAAAGGGGGTAGGGCATACCTACTAAACCTGTGCCAGCCTTTCTCAGGTGTGAGTGTGTATAAATCAAACCTCAAAGAGTGTGTGGTCAGCTACTTGGGCAGGAACACAAAGCAGTGGTTGGACAGAGAGGGTGCTGGAAGTCTTGGTTGGCCACTTAGCTGAGATCCCAACTGTATAGCTGTGACAGCGGGGAGTCTTACTGGGGATCCAGACAAAGAGGGAGAAATCAGCTCTGGACTAAATGTGGTCTCTGTGTGCTCTTAAGGGATATTGCACTTGATGCAGAGAGCTACATCTGGAATACTTTCCCAGATTTACTAATCTTCCATGCAGGACAATCTTAGTTCTGCACAAAAGCTGCCATTTAGAAGCAAGATGGCAGCGCACCATGCATATTAATGAGGTACACTGTCTGAGCTCCCAATCTTACACTATGCATGTAAGAGTGCAGGGGGCATGTCTGAGAGCAGAATATACATGCTCCCACAATGAAGAACAGCAGAAAGGCCCAAGAAATGAGTGAGACAGCTCATAGGTGTCCACATATCCCCACCAACATTCCCAATGGTGTACAACAAATAAATACAAATAAAATGAACAAACCTGTATTTCTTATTTTTTTTAAAAAAATCCGATTAAAGCTAACTGTAGGTGTGCTGGTGTGCCCATCGCTTAGCTACGGTCAATGCAGCTTAAATGGCAGAAGAGAATAAGAAGGAAGATACATGCAAATTAAGCAGCATAGCAATAGTGTAGTGGGCAGAGCATTCACCTTACAAGCAGGCATTCCTGGTTTAAGTCCCACTGCAGCACATTCCATTTCCATGGCAAAGTACATTATGACCAATATGTTTGTTTTATAGCCCACTAAATAACATATATTTGTGAACTGGAGTAGTGCAGTAAATGCACGTGAGGTGTCAGTGTCATACTGAATAAAGCACTAGTAAGCAGATTTAAGCACCAATAAGCAGTAGTAAGCATATTTAAGCACTCGTGAGTTTAAGCCTGTTTATGCAGGGGT
Organism: Protopterus annectens; assembly: GCF_019279795.1. Classification (NCBI taxonomy): domain Eukaryota; kingdom Metazoa; phylum Chordata; order Ceratodontiformes; family Protopteridae; genus Protopterus; species Protopterus annectens. The sequence continues at coordinate 1,342,449,952 of NC_056744.1, forward strand.
AAGCAATGTGCACACAGGTTAAGCAATTTTGAAGCTAACTCTCTGTAAGCATACGTAACCGGAGGTTAGTATTGCTTACCCGTGTGCAAACCCGCACAAACCTGCTTACAAATGCTCAAAGGTGCCTTAATCATTCTGTATCCAATGGCCCTTGTTCTCCCCATCAACAACAAAAAAAAAGCCTTGCAGGTCTTGAAACCAGGACCCTATAGTCACAGTAGTTAACCACCCACCCATCACAGCAGGAAAGAAGAATGAGGTATCAGCAAACAAGTCTTCACTATAGTAAAATCAACTGAACCTGTGAAAGAAATCAGTATACAGACATACGTTCCATAATCCACTACATAACATAAATATGTGAACTGGAGTACAGCAGTAAGCCCAGAAGTCAGGTGTAATTGTAATAGAGTGTTGAAGTCCCCAATAAAACACAAGGACCCCATACAGTGTACGTACACATGAATCATGGATACCAGGCATACATATAAGATGTAATGAATAATAAATCAATACCAAAAAGGAAATATAATGCAAAGTCAAATGTAAGCAACTCTAAGCATTGCACAGGCCAGCTTAGGAGGAGTAAGCAATGTGTAGGCCAGGTAACTCAATGTGCCCAGTGCTATAACCCTTTAAACAATGCCAACCTTAGGTAAGCAGGTTTGCCCATAACTTAGTCTTTTCAAAACCAGCCAATCCTGAAAAAGTGCAGGAAATTGGCCCTACTTAAACCCAAGAGGTGGAAATACATATCACAGCTGGTTGTAGCTTCCCTTGCAGGCACTATGCCAGGAAGGGGAGAGGGTGTGCACTTTCGGGCACAGAGCTGGTGCATCCAGGAGTCCAGAGTTATGGCAGGACTCCTTGTCAAAGACCATGAACAGAGACTGCTGCAGGGCCAGTACCAGGGCTCCCAATATACGGCGGATGCCTGGGACCATCTCGCCCATGACCTCACCAGTACCACTGGCATACCCTGAACTGGTGAGCAGGTCAGGCATCACTATGTCGACATGAAGTGGTGTAAAGGCAACCTCTTGGAGCAGTGGATCCAAGAGGCTAGACTGGCAGGGGATGTCCTAGCTGTGTTTAAGTATCACCCCACTAAGTGTGTAATAATTGCCAGCTCATGTATATCATGGACAGGTATGGCTAAATAGTCCTCTTATGTCCTCCAGAGCTGCAATCGAGTGGGCCATGAACCAGCAGGCCCATGGCAGTCACTTGGAGAGGTTGTGACATGAGGCAGGTCAGTAGTACTCTTGCATGTACTGAAATAAATCTAAAATTATTAGTAAATTAATTGCCTGTATAAAACCTGTATTGTTTAAGGCAAGTACTGCATACACTGGAGAATATGGAAGGAAAGACTCATATAGTATGTATGTAAATAAAAGCGTAATAGCCTGACAATAAAGGTCTAACTGCTGAACTACATGTGTATACTCTGGTATCATATGGTAATGTAGATTTGCATTCAGGTAATAGTACTGTTGTAATAAGCACTGTTACCCACACCATGCACCATAAATAGAATGTGTAGGAATGCCTGTATATGACTGGTGTAATCCCCAGATGCCATTTAGTACAACTGAGAGACACACAGACAGAAAACAGGGAAAAGGCAGACAACAAAATCCAAATAGCACATGCTACTGAGATGTGAACTGTTGTTTTTTTTAGCACACATAGCCATGGTTCGAATCCTGCCAGTGGTTGTAGTCTGCATACAGAATCATACCCCACAACTGTAAAGATATGTCCAGAATGTCCAGTAGAGTAGCCCATATCTGTTGCCTGTCAACCTGTCCCCCTGGGAAATCAGTGGGATGACCCCAGACGTATAGGCAGCAAACAGGAAATACAACTGATTGACACACATATATGAGAACAAAGCTGGAACACTAGCAACTGTCCAAAACCTTATGAGACTAAGAAGCCACGTATGTCCCATTTACACCCCCATCTTTTCAAACTGTGTCCAGAGTGTGTACAGTAACAGAGTGAGATGTATGTGCATATTACTAATGTGGAATCTGGTACTGTGTGTGGCAACATTCAGGTAGTGCTAACAAACATTTCTCATATAGGTCTGTCACATACCAACACTGTGCCCAGAAATACAAGAATGATACCCTGTACTGGTACTGTTTACATTGGTATTGTATGGTATTGTGACTGATGCAGTTGCTCTGAATAATGAGGTATTACTCATCACTGTCGCCCACACTGTCCTACAAAATATAAATCTCTAGGAAATCTTTATAAGAGTGTTGTAATACAAGGTCAGAATGCAAAAGCTCAAGAAAATTATAACAAAGAAAGCAGATAGGAGATATACAACAATATCTATATAGCACACCAACTGATGGACAGTGTTTAAGTTGTAGCAGACACAGCCACAGTCTGAATCCTGGGAGTGGAAGTAGGCTGCATACAGAATCATACACCACAACTGTACAGATAAGACCAGAATGTCCAGTATATGGGCCCATATCTGCTGCCTGTCTCCCTGTCCCCTTGGTAAGTATGTGGGATGATCCCAGATGCTTAGCCAGCAAACAGGGAATACAAGTGATTGTCAAACATCTATGAGAACAAACATGTCACTGTAGCAACTCCCGAAACTGTTAGGAGAGTAATAAGCCAAGTATGTCCTATCTACAACCCCATGTTGTCAAGCTGTGACCAGAGTGCGTACAGTAACAGAGTGGGATGTATGTGCATAATACTAATGTGTAATCTGGAACTTTGAGTGGCAACATTCAGGTAGTGCTAACAAACATTGCTCCCACAGGTACGTTGGATACAAAGACTGTGCTGAGAAATAAAAAAAAACATTATACCCTGTACTAGTCCTGTTACTCTGGTATTGCAGGGAATTGAGAGTGTTGCAGTTTGTCTGAATGATAAAGTATCACTGATCACTGTCACCCACACTGTGCTACATAATATAACTGTGTAGGAAAGCATGTATATGTGTGCGTCGTCACTAAAGGTTGAAGAGGGCAATAGTCTAGATATGTCCTGGTACACCTGCATGTGGTCAACACATGGCCAGAGTCTGTGCAGGAAGAGCTGCATAGCTATTTGCACAACATCAACCCGGAATCTGGGAATATGTGTAGAAACAGTTAGTGTCAATTAACAAACATTCCCTTCACAGGTATACCAGGTAGGAGGTGTATACTGCAGGTAAAATCAGTTCAAGTATAACGATGATGACAGCCATATCAGTGTCCAAACTAAGGCTATAAGGTAATGTAGTAAGACTTGTAAGGTACAGATAACAGCACTGACTAGGAAAGTAATGTGGACTACATGAATATACTAGTTGTTAATTGACATCCCCTCCATATCTCCAACAATAAATAACATGCCCACCCCAACCGGTATGTAATGACTCCAATGTTCTGATAATGTCCAATTGTTTGATAAATATTTTAATTGTTCCCATGCATGTGCTATATTGAATTATTCCAACATTGGTGGCATGGTGCCATCAATGTACCTGCATGCTGTTCTTATTACCACTGTGGTCCCATATATGCATATGTTCTATTTGCTATGCACCAATTCCGTATCTGGTGTCTGGGTTAATGGGAATATCTATGCATGCTGTCATACCTAACCCTGGAATGTGTTGACTATTACTAACCCCCATATGATGATAAAATCTAAACAATATAGCATGTTTGGTAAGGCCGGTCCCAGTGGACCCACCTGTCCCACCTCAGCTGGCCATGGCACTGGGCACCAGCATGTCTGGGCCCCTACCCAGGACCTTCCTGTCCATCAGTCCTGCACCATCTTTGGATGGAACTGCCTCAGGGGATGGGGTTTGCCCCACCCCCGGGAGTGGGTGCAGACAAGAACCTTTCACCCGTCGCCAGGTCCAGGTTGTGGTGTGTAGCGAGCTCAACCTGCAATTTCGTGATCTGCTACGCCAGCTCCAGGACCACATTTCATGATTAGATGGTCAACCTGGCTCTGTGACTCAGCCCCCAGCACGGCCACTTTTGGGGCTCTGAAGGTGCAGTGGTGACTGCCCATGGGTGGGGACCTCAGTCACACTGTGTCCACTAGGGGGGTCATGGGCTTCTGATTTCCCAATACCCCTCCCCATCAAGGTGTTTACCCCCATGTGTCACATACTTCCCCTGTATGCATCTTGTTTGTCTTGTCTGTTAACCTACCCAACCTACCTCCACAAATATACCTACTATACCTCCCCCACTTCCCACTCTCACCTGAAAAAAATAGGGCAATCTGTTCCCCCCACAAAAACTCACTCCATACATAGCTGTCCATTTTGCACATATATCCACTGGACACATAATCTGGTATAATTGCAATCACAACTTATTATTGTTGTCCTCACCCCCTCCCAGGGATTTGAGTGTCCAAATCTACCTCCAAATTCAGTGTATATGCACAGCTGTTTCTTTAGAAGAAATGGATAGCTATGGACCTTCCCCACACCCTTCCTGCACATCCCTAGCTATTTTCCCTACTGTCTTTCCCTCTTTGTGCCCCTTTTTCACCACTTTCCTATCAATCCTTTTTTTCTTTTTTTTTAAAGAATTTAGCACGTGTGTAAATGGGAGTAAGCACTTTTAAGCAGCAGTAAGCTTGATTAAGCCTGTTTGCACGGGGGTAAGCAATGCCTACACTAGTTAAGCAATTTAGAAGCTGAGTATAAGAAACTGTAACCGGCAGTTAGTAGTGCTTACCTCCATGCAAACTCGTGGAAACCTGCTTACAACTGCTGAAAAGTGCCTTAATCACTCTGTATCCAATGGCCCTTGTTCTGCCCAGCAACAAAATAAACAGCCTCTGCAAAGGTCAAACCCAGAATCCTGCACACCACAGCCAAAGTGATTTACCACTAAGCCATGTCAGACATACATAACTGTGATGTTTTCACAAACATATCATCCAGCCTAGTCATTCAACAGTACAGAGAATGTATTCCAACATGTAGGTGTATGTGTGTGTGTATATTAATATCTAGACAGATACAACATATCTATATATGTAGATATATATATATATATATATATATATATATATATATATATATATACATATATATATATATATATATATATATATATATATATATATATATATATATATATATATATATTTATAGAAATATACACACACACATATATATATATATATATATATATATATATATATATATATATATATATATAAACATATATACATACAAATGCATACATCTATAGATATATATGTCTACATCTATATGTCTAAATATATACAGCAAGTTATATATATGTAAACAGATATCTATCTATATCTATATAGCTATAGATGGATATACATCTGTAGATAACAATGGGAACATAACAAAAACATATATGTCCACATGCACCGTTAATGGAGTTGAGAGGCCCCAAATAACATAAGTCTTGTATGAATAGGTATACCCCCCTACAGCCAAACATGTCCAACCTGCAATACACTACCAAGTGTTGCAGATCCCATAACCAGGACCTGACATGACATGGGCACAAGATGTTAACAGTACTCCATCCCACCTGTATGATGTCAGGCTGGTATCAGTAACATATCATACTGTACAGTCTGGCTCCCATAGGGAATGTACAATGTGGAAGCTATCAACATCCCTAGGATACATATACACAGACACATATATGCAGATACATACATATATATATATATATATATATATATATATATATATATATATAATAACTACACATACACATGCAGAGATATCTATAGTAAGATACATATGTAGAAGGTGCACACAATATGGAACAGACACTATGCCTACAGTTAACACCTTAACAACTGGACACTGTATGAGCCACCCATACAAATGACAATCATTGCCTGCAACATCTACCCACAGAGAGGTCAAAGGATATAACACCACACACAGGTTTGCATAAATGGGAAACCTTTATTTGTGTACTATTACAGTTGTATATGCCATGCCATATAGATGTTTAGACACTAACATTCATATTGAATTGCAGCTGAAAGCCCTCCAGGTGTAGCATCTCTAAGCCACTGAATACCTGATCACTTTGGCCCCCCCCCCACTTGTGTGATCAAGGAATACTCTCACTGCAGCTAAAAGCAAAGAAAACTCTAACCAACAATCATCCAAAAATAGAGTGCAGCCCCTGTTTAACTCTAGGAACCTTGTTGTTGCCACTTGTGTAGTAGCCGCTGAGGACCTGATCGCTTTGGGTCCCCCCCACTTGTGTGAGCAAGAAATCCTCTCACTCCAGCTAAAAGCAAAGAAAACTCTAACCAGCAATCATCCAAAAATAGACAGCAAGCCCCTGGTTTAACTCCAGGAACCTTGTTGTTGCTGCTTGTGTAGTAGCCATTGTGGAACTGATCGTTTTGGGTCCCACACCCACTTGTGTGAGCAAGGAATCCTCTCACTACAGCTAAAAGCAAAGAAAACTCTAACTAGTTACACTGCTGCCACTGTATATTCTGTTTCTGTAAGTTAAACATACATTGTAAAGTGCAAAAAGATATTTATGGTAAACTGTTGAAATTGCTACATAGTTGCAATATTGTCTGGTAATAGGATATTCTAACTAGTTATACTAACTGCTGCTGAATAAGACTGGTTGCAGAGTCTGAATATATTTATCTTGATGACTTCTAATAGTCTATGATCACTTGCTCTGCTTTCTGTACAATATTTATGATGGTTGTGCTTATTTTGATGTCATGTTATTGCTTTTAATCTTACATTCTTTCATTTTCTCTTCTCTGCAACTTTTAGAGCCACTAAGGACCTGATTGCTTTGACCCCCCCCCCCACTTGTGTGAGCAAAGAATCCTACCACTCCAGTTAAAGCAAAGAAAACTCTAACCAGCAATCATCCAAAAATAGACTGCAGCCCCTGGTTTAACTCCAGGAACCTTGTTGTTGCCGCTTGTGTAGTGTAAGTGCCAGCTTTTGTAACTACTGTTATGCCTTGTTAACATCTGTTATAGTCAGCTAGAGTGCACACCCCAGGGGAATAGCTGCAAACCTTCTTCCTCTTAGCCCACCCCACCCCTTTCACCCATTTTACTGTTGATAATTTGTTATATGTGAAGGTATTTAGCCCCTCTCAATAGTCATAGCCTTCAGTCCCTCCTCCTCAATACTTGTTCTTCACTAAACACCAAACAGAAGTGCAAAGTTTCCAGCTGCTTTTATCTTTAGCTACATTGTGTGCAGCAAACAATGAGCAAAAGGGAATACAAATATAAAATAGAATAAAATCTGCCATTGCAGACTAGTAAGCAGCATACAACGTCCACCTGCGGTGTATTCCTACACATAGTTTTAGTTTTCCTTGGAGAAACTTCCCAGTCCTTGAACGGGTACTTGTATGTTTACCTTATTTCCTTGGCTGTCCTTGATAATTAGCTAGGTTTAGCAGAGTCCCTTGGATTCTCCCCTGCTACTTTAAATTCCAGTTGAAGGTTTCCCTCTCTTCCCCCACCCCCCCAAGTGATTTCTCAGGTACAACACACCGAAGGTTTTAAAAACCCTGTATGCCATATTTGCTCTAATTGTAGTTGAAAGCCCTCCAGGTGTAGCATCTCTAGTAAGGGTCCCTGGAGAAGCTGATACTTTTTTTTAGCTAAGTTCTAGCTGGAAGGTGTAGCCCACCTCCATTAGCTCCACTCACTTCATTCTTGTCCCACCCCCATTCCCACACACCCCCATATCATTACCTTTATACCTATCCATAAAACCGAACTCCCTCACTTCCACCCAAATCCCCCACCCCTCTACTTCCTGTTCTCATACTACCTCCCTTCTTTGCTCCTTGCCACACTTACCTACTATCCACTATCAAAGACTACTATACCTTACTCCCACCCCTTCCTCTCATCCTCTCTTCTACATCCCATAAATTGACATGTCTCTTACAAGTCAAACTATACTCTTACCTTCTCTACTCCTTATACTCTGTCACCTCACCTCCTATCACTCACAGTTACCTACTCCCTATTTCCATCCCTCAAATACCACTCAACTCAAATACTACACCACAACGCTATCTACTAATGTGTCCCTCCATCCTTCCCCCCACCACTCCCATTCCTAAAATAAAAATATCTCCCCTCTCCCCTTTAAAACAAAAAAGAAAAACAAAGTCTACTTGCTCAAATTAAAACCCCATTACAAACATCTACTTCTGTCTGGTGGCATTCATCCTAACCCAGGCCCTACAGACACTACCCTGAACAATAACCCCCCTGTATCTAAACCTGCCAACCCCTTCAACCCACAAAAACAAGTACAATTCTGCTCTATCAATGTCAGGAGCCTTGTAAATAATGTTCAAGAACTCCATGCTTGTATAGCTAACTATACTCCTGACATAGTTACCCTAACTGAAACATGGTTAAAAGCACACCATTTGGACAGTGAAATCATCCCTACTGGCTATAATATCCTTAGAGTAGATCAACCTAAAAGAAAAGAAGGAGGAGTCTCCATACTCTACTCCAATTGTCTCTCCCATATCAGTCCCACACTAGACTTACCCTCCTTCTCACCAGCTGAACTCCTACCAACTTCAAACTTAACAGTTTCAACACCATAACTGTTGCAGCAATCTATATTCCCCCTGGTGATAATATTAACATACTTGAGAACATCCTATCTCACCTCTCACATACCATCCACAATGAAATAATTATACTGCAAGATGTAAATATTGATTAGCTTACAATACAAGCTCCCAACACTACTTCCTGTATAAACCTACATGGGTTTGAGCAGCTAATCACAACCCCAACCTACATTAATAAATCTCACCTACCTAGCTCTCTTCTTGACTGGATATTGGTCTCCCACCCTCAAAACTATCATAACTCCCAAACCCTTCCAAATGCCCTCAGCATTCACTGCTCTAAAACAGTTACCAGACATACTCCCCACCTTACCAAACCTAACAAATTTATTACCACCCGCTCACTGTCTCATTTCTGCCCTAACTCCTTTATTCACCAACTCTCCAAAATTAACTGGTCTTACCTTACCACTCTTCCTTTAGATGAAGCTGTCCACTCCTTTAACACTACATTCCTAAACATTTTTAACTCCCTTGCTCCTCTTCGCACAATTAGAATCAAATCTATTACTGCTCCCTGGCTCACTAAATCTACCAGAACCCTCATGAAAGACCAGGATAGGATTTGGAAAATGTGGACTAAAACTAGGACCTCTTCTTTTCTTCAGAAATATAAGGAACTCAGAAATAAAATAAAAAAATCATCCATTATGACAAAATAAACTTCTATGCCAATCCTCCCTCTACTTTTAAATCAGACCCAAAGAAATTCTGGAGCTCTGTTAAATAGAGTCTTCATCCAGGAAACCCTTCCACTCCTAACCCATGTCCCAGTGCAACACCTGAAGACATAGCCAACAAATTTAACAATCATTTTATAAATTCAATAACCTCCATAATAAATTATCTCCAACTCCCAGAAACAACACTAGCACCCCCACAAACTCTATACCTCTTCCAAACCCTCCTAACTCATTCTCTCTAAAAGCAGTATCAACTAACTATGTAAAGTCACTACTCTCAAAACTTAAACCTTGCTCCCCATCTTTTGACAAGCTACCCTCTTACTTCCTGCAGATTGCCTCCGAACCTCTTGCCTATCCTGTATCCATCTTAATCAACCGATCCATTTCTGAATCCTATGTGCCCACTGTGTGGAAGAATTTCTTTACTCTACCCATTCACAAAGGGGGGAAACTCCTCAGACATATCCAACTTCAGACCGATTGCCATGCTCTCTCCACTCTCAAAATTAATAGAGAAATGCACTCACAAGCAGGTAATGCATTACCTGCACCAGGAAAACCTTCTCACACCCACACAGCATAGTACAACTACTGCACTCATATCATTCATCAACATAGTCTCCCTAGCTTGTGATAACAATAAACTTGTCTCATGCCTATTCCCTGATCTTTCTGAAGCCTTTGACACTGTCTCTCATTCACTCCTCCTAGATAAGCTTACTAACTTACATTTCTCTCCCCCTACTATCTCCTGGTTCTCCAGCTATCTCTCAACCCGCCATCAATCAGTTAAATGGCTCTCTGCACTATCCTCTCTTCTCACTGTACAAATGGGAGTCCTTCAAGGGTCCATACTTGGACCACTGCTGTTTAATATCTTTACCAACTTGCTCTACTCCTCTTGACTGCAGTCATCTATTGTGCAATATGCTGATGACTCAACAGTTATAACCATTACTGACAACCCAATTGACCTCCACTCAACTACCCAGGCATCCTTCCACACCATGGAGACTTGGCTTAGTGATAACAAACTAATACTTAATCCAAAAAAAATCTAAGCTCCTACTCTTCCTTCCTAAAAACATTACCACACTCAAAAGTACATTTACCATCTTATCTTGCAACAACACTATCATCTCAGCTGAATCTAGTACTAAATTGCTAGGTGTTACAATAGATGATCAGCTTAAGTTTGATCAACATATTACTAACTCAGTAAAAAGAACCCATCAGAAATTGGGACGCCTTTTCTGTAGCAAGAAATACTTAACTAATACTGCCCGAATAACTCTCTCCCAGACTTTATTACTCCCAACACTCCTGTACAGCTGCCACATATTCACAAACCTAAATTCTGCACTTATTTCCAAGCTTGAAATTACTTATAATAAGATCGCCAGATTTGCAGCTAACCAAACCTACAAGTCACACTACTGCTTAGCAATACAGCAGCTAGACTGGCTAGAATTCCTTCAGCTGCTCCAACTATACCAACTACAAATAATCCACTCTATCCTCTATCTACCGTCCTTCTGCCCCAGCCTGTCCACTATCATATCCAAATATTCCCCTGCTAGGATGCTAAGCAGCTCAAATCAAGAATTATTAGATCTCTACAAACCCAAAACCAAAATAGGCTGCCTTCTCTATAACTATAACCCAGCTATATCCTGTAACCAACTCTCCTTGGGAATAAAATCCCTCCAGCATAGCAAAAGTTTCAAATTAACCACAAGGAAATACCCAAAAACAAAATGGTCTTGCCACTGTAGCCAACCACCCTTAAACCACCATCCTTTCTCCTATTTCACCACCTCACTCTTAATGTATCTTAACACTACATACATCCAGATACCTTAAGGCAGCTCACCTCTGATACCCCCACATGTTGTAAAAGCCTAGGTTAGTTATGGTGCATTCTCCCCAGACTTAATAATACAGGGCCATATACTACTGTTACATACACTGGCCTCTGGAGTGCATAAGGGCACACATGTATTGTGTAGGTGAAGCCCACACATATATGGGCCCAGCCCCACCGTATGTGTGGGGGTTATAACAGCAGTGGACTAATGGCAGGATTGGCAGCATGACATACTCACAGTCCACTACAGAACAACCCCTGACAGCATGTCATATGTGCAAAGTGTGGTATGTAGGTGGAGAAAAGAGGCTGAAACAAAGGCCCATATGTGGAAAACTGTTGTCATACACTAAGCTAGTCACTAGTGTTACAGGATAGTCTGTAATATACCCTTAGTCAGTAATTTGAGGTTAGAAACATAAATGGATGTAGCCATGTAATGATAGCACTAACACATACACTGCCAGTGAAATATCTGACACAGGACCTGTGTGATGGACAGACAAAACATAATAGGCACACCTCTGGCCATCAAGAGGATAGGCCCACAGTTGAGAGCTATGCAGACAGACTGCATTCCAAGGTAAACTTATATGTACACACAAACCCTGTAACACCAGTACTATACAAAGCATACCACAACTCTACTCACACTCTGTCTGTAGTTCTGGAACCTCCTACAAATATGTAGCTGGCCTGAGTGTGCAGGTTCTCCTGTAAGAGGTATTGCTACCTGCTGTCTGTAACACTGATGCTCACACACAGGAAGGATGTCCATCACACAGGAAAGGTAAAGGGAACATGCCCACATGATGTAGGGATTTATAGTAGGTGGTTGGCATGGCAGTGGTAATTGGAAGTACTACACAGCAAGCTGCATGCAGTTAGCAAATGGAGTACACTGATTGGTACAGAGACCATCACCTGATCATGTGCATCACCTACTAAAGCCATCCTGCAATCTAGTCAAAGCAGCTCAATTCATTTACTGGAGAGAGAGAGGGAGAGAGAGAGAGTGAGAGAGACAGAAAGAGAGAGAGAGAGACAGAGACAGACAGACAGAGAAACAAAACAAACAGCCTAAGGCAAAGGCAAAGTGAAAGCCAAAAGAAGAACAAACCATTCTAACATCCGGCGAACCATCCAGAACTGACATCATTCCCACAACAGGTATGTGAAGTATGAATGCATATAACTGAATGCAGTACCTGCTCTATAATAATGGGATAGATGATGTGGAATGATGTATATGTGCCATCAGGTGTTGTTGTAATGATGTTCAACTGAACAACTGCTATGGACAATAGTGTCTGTCCCTGTGGGTATTGGGCCATAGCTGTCAACTGTGCAGAGCAGCACTGACTGACAAGATGTAAGCCATCATAGTGTGTGTTGTGTAATGGGAAGTATGCATATTATGTGGTCAATAGCTGGTTGTGGAAGTAATGCCATTATGATGGACATGTGGGACCCACATCCCACCCCTTGCAGCATACTCGGGTTAATCTGTAATGTAGCATGCAGGAATGCCATAAGTGTGTAATAGGGTTACCTGCAATCTGGTCCTGCATATACTCCCCCTAATGCCAGGCTGTGTCCAAATGTGGCACCTGTCTGTGTTGTAGCAAGGCAGAACAGTGAAGCTGCGTAGGAAGGTGCCGTGTGATTGCAGACCTGATGTCTGAATGTACCCCACATATAGATATTCATATGTGTGTGTGTATATATATATATATATATATATATATATCTATATATATATATATATATATATATATATATATCAGCATGTATGTCCACAAATATACAGATACCCATGTGTAGACATATATATGAGCACATATGTACATCACATATATCTACACATATATAGGTTCATAGGTTCATAGATTCATACTAGACTAACTGCTCTTGTGAGACATTTGAAGCCTAGCCAATTATCCCTTGTGAGACTCAAACCCTGCACCTTGTGTTTGTAAGGCAAACACCTTAACCATTAGGCCACCCTCCCATATAGATATATACTTATATGCACGTCTACATATATACAAACACACACACAAACATATATGTATGTAAATACATGTCCCCTATATTACTACCACAGTGATAAATGCTATGTGGGAGGCAAAAGCACACATAGCAATACACACAGATATCTACAGCTGGCAGTGTGTGCAACATGGATGGGTATGTCACATGTTAATCCCTTGTTGGGATCACATTGCCCTTGCCTGTGAAGTATGCAATAGGAATATGGGGAAGTATAGCAGGTATAGTTGTGGAGGTGGTCATGGTTGGTAGATATAGCGGACAGTCTACGGGGTGGTATGTGACACATGTGATGGGTAAACACCCTGGATGGTGTGTGTGGTCTGTGATGTGGACACCCCATGGGCCCCAATATGGGCACAATGGGAACAAGCCTCCCACCAACTGCAACTCACAACAACAGTCCATGTCCTGAAGGTGTTTGGCTTAGATGCTAAGCAGGAGGAGCATGTCGGCCATCTGAATGTGTACTGGGCACCTCAGAGTGATGTAGCAAATCCCACATGTGTCTGTATAGCCCGGTATGGAACAGACCCTGGACCTGACCTCAGGGGGCAGGAACCTGTCTGTGTGTGCCCCCAGGGGGGACAACATCACCTGGGCTGGTTCTATCTGATGGTATTGCTAGACCAGTCCATGAGGAGGCCCCAGGTTACGATGCACATGTGATGTGGCCAGGTAACATGGGAAGATAGGTTTGGAGATGTGGCTCTGCTGGCCAATAGTACATATACATGTTATTTTGTCACTGTTATAGAACATATGTTGGTAGTAATAGTCTACTCAATCCTGGAATATGTCCAACAGCATGCATAGATATACCCAATAACAAAGAATGTCAGATGTGCAGCAATCACAAAGCAGCCATACCACAGTCATATATGGAACCATAGTGACCCTGACGATGGCGTGCAGGTGAATAGTCTGTAATAGGCCAGCAATGATAGTGTCCACACAGGAAACATGGCTACAATCACATAGAAGAAAGTGAGGTACAATACAATATCTGTCCCACTGGTAGGTAAGCTGTAGGCATACCTAATGAGTTGTGTGTACAATTTGTTGAAGCTGATATGGTGGGGGGGTGACAGAGATGTGTATTACAAACTGTGGTAACCTTGCTGTATGAGTTGCTCAGACCTGTTTCTATCTTTATATCTTTCAGCCGAAATGTCACATGCACACTTGCCTAACTATTCAACAGCTGAGAATGATGTGCTTATCACACACCTGATCCAGCACTACTCAGTGCTGTTTGGCAGGGCTGCCAATGAACAGCAGGAGCAAACCACCCTGTGGAATGACCTAGTCCACATGGTCAATGATATCGGACTGCACAACCACAGTTATGAGCAGGTCCGGCATCATTGTACTGACCTGCTTTGCAATGCCCATTGCCATGCTGCTGCAGTCTGGGGGGATCACCTCACCACAGGGGGTGGCCATGCCATTCATCACCCGATACGTGAAGAGGATCTCCTGACCAGCCTCGTGGCATCTGCCCATCCGGCCAGCCATCAACCATTGGACAACTTTGTAGAGGTGGGTGGCACCCACACACTAGCTGAGGAGTGTGCAGATAAGGACACAGGTCACATCTGTAGACCACTGTTGTGTATACATCCACATTGGTACAGGTAGATCATGCTTATCTGACTTGTCATAGATATATTGTGTTGTGGTATTGTAGTGATAAACAGATGTCCAGATGTGGTAGTATTGAGGAAATTTACCGTTGATGTAGTGTAATACTGCTCCCACCCTGTAACACTGTCACAGGTGTGGCCACTGACATTGCATCTCTCACCCTCTTATGTATGTCCATCCGGAATACCACCAAGGCAGCAGCCTGTAGCTGGTGAGTATGGTTTATGTAGATGCTTGCCAACACACTGGGGATGTAATGGCGATGGTATATTCCATGCACACATCTAACACACCTACCCTGAATGCATGCTGTACATGTGCATGTATTGTTGCTGTGAAATGCATGGCATCACAGGGCTGACCATGATGGGGTATTGGAAGTGTATGTCAGACCCCTACATGATAACTAACATCCTGTCATTGCAGAATATGTCCACAAGGAGTAACATAATGGTGGGAGACATGGTCTACAGTAGGGACATGTTCGGAACAACACCCATATACAGTGCAACACCAGTGTATTCTCCTGTAGGACAATGGCAACTGCTGCAGGGATACACTATGGCATAAGACATTACAGTAGTCCACATTATCAGCTGGGCCTAGGCTGTAACATGCGGTGTTCAGTGTATGGGACACTGCAAAGTGACACACATGTGTAGGGCATACTTGTCATGCATCTGCATAAAGACTGAAGGGGGTGTCAGCAGGACACACCAGTGCACTGCAGCAGGGATCCTAAGGATGCCAGGAATGGCTCTATCTGCATGTAGTCAGGTTCAGGACCTGTGGCAGCCATAACCCCCACAGCAATAGTGACAGCAGCGTGTGAACACCATGGGATTGGCACATGAGTAGACCTTGCAATCATGTAGAATAGGGAGACATCTGTAGGGCAGACTGAACATACACTGGCAAATGCAGATGGCCCATGCAGGTATACCCCAGCCAGAAGTAGTGACTGCTGTAGTACACACAGCAAGAGGTGCAATAAACCATCATGATAAGGGTGTGCACACATATGCCCACACAGTGTGTATGCATCATGGTCAGCAGCCGCATACCTAACACAATCCGTATAGACACTGCATGTGAAAGTACAGGACATATGTCACATATTGGGCTTGTGTACTGCTAAGATATGCAGTGATGTGGTCTCATGGTAGATCAAGGATGGGTGCATCAAATCGGTAAATGTGTGTACACCCCTTATAGCCATGGTATGCTCTGATGGTTGTCAGTGTAAGAGTATTGGATTGGTCATACATGGTCCGCTGATGTTGGGAGCTGTGCATCAGACATCAGGCATTCACAATTGACATCAATCCACATATCATACCAGGTATGTGTTGCTGGAAAACATAGGGGCGGTGAGCATTAAAGCTGACATAAATGACACAGCAGTACACATTCAGCAATGGGCCATACACCTGTGAGGTGTGGTGCACAGTACATGGTGGGATGCAGAACAGGTGCACAGGAATACCATGTTCATGGGTGCAGTGGTATCCAGGGGAAGGGGCTTCACCTAATGACACAGCACATGCATCACACACATGTATACTGTTGCAAGCATGGATTGAAAGAGGGGTAATAGGAGGGCTGCGTGTACTTTCAGTGTGCAACCTCACCTGTATGTGTGTGTGTGTGTGTGCATCCTGGTGGGTAGTCAGTTTGTCTGTAGGGTCACTCTGATGAAGTGGAGGGAGGTTGATGCATGTAAGATGCTTACGTGCATGTGTGTGTGTCTGTGTGGCTGGCCACGAAGCATGCACATGTGTGATTGTGGGGTGTTCATACAGCAGTACCTCCCTCTGGGATCATGCAGTACATGTACATGGACTGCCATATTACACATCAGGAATCCCTGTCATGTGTGGAATCACAGGACAGCTGATAGTATAATATGGTCTGTAGCATGGAACAGGCATCCAGAGGGAAGGTAGACACCAGGAACAGCCTTAATATGGCATTCAGCAGAGACGTCACCTACAACCCACATATGCGGCACTACAGATGCATTGGGGAAGTACTAGTCAACACCAAGGAGTATATCCAAATATTACAGTTGTCACATGATAGGCAGAAGGAGCAACATATCTGGCATGTACTGAGCATTACATGCACATGACACACCAGTGCATGATATAATGGATAGAACATAGTAGCCCACACATATAGGGGCCATGCTCATCATGTCTGGACATACAGAGGGTGCATACCAAATGACAGCAGTAAGGCTATGTAAAACCACTACACACAGGTCAGGCAGGTAATATAGCAACAGGCCTTGTGTTGTGACCACTTGTGTAAGCATTTTGAGGACTGATGTAATGAGTCGTAGCAATGCGTGTATGTTAACAAGTGTGATGCAGGATGGGTTAACACATGGACATATACGTGGGACTGTCTGTAAAGCCATAGACAGGTAGGTATTATTGAGGTGTGTGTGTCTGTGTGTGTGTGTGTGTGTGTGTGTGTGTGTGTGTGTGTGTGTGTGTGTGTGTGTGTGGTGTGTGTGTGTGTTTGTGTGTGTGTGTGTTTGTACTGTTAGGAAATACTGTACAGGTTTTAAGTGCATTTATTGTTTTCCCCCACAGGTGGCAAGGTGGGTCAGGGTCCTTCCTGCATACAATCTGATGTTGCTGTCTATACAGACACCGAAGATGATGATAGTAATGTTGAGGCACAGGTGGGGTTGTCAGGGGCCGACGCTGTGCCAACATTTGACATCCCCCTTTTAGCCACCCCAACCAGGCACACGGTTTCAGTGCCTATACACATCCCATCACCAGTGGCCATAGCGGAGGGACAATTGGCATTCGGTGGCAGTGCACAGGAAAGTGTAGTAACCATATAAAATGACCAGAATGAAAGATCCAACACAGTGTAGTAACCATGTCTACTGTGTCCGGTCACAGCAGGTATAGCCGGATGTCCGGCAGGGCACCACATAGTCATATGTCCCAGGTTGCTCATGGGAGGGCCGCTGGACATCATGCCCTGGGCAGAGGTGACATAGCTGATGCCATCAGGTGCATGTTTTAGGCTGTCATGGCAGTGCAGGCACATATAGAATGTTACCACAGACAGGGCCTGAGGCTGCAACACCAGCCGTGAACTGGCTGGTACCATCCATGGATTAACTGAGTTCATGGATAGATGGTGTGGTGAGATGATAGTCCTTATCGACTGTGGTCTGTCCGTGCTTGAATGTGTAGTGGGTGTACGATGACAGCCGTGTGGATGTAGGCCAGAAACGCCGACAGCTGGTAGTCAACATGGATGTGCTAGGACACCAAGGGGCTCACATAGTGGCAGTATGAGCCCCAGCACTGCAGGGGGGGTGTGCTGTTCACACCACAGCAGGCCATGAGCATGTGGTCCTGGCCTGTCCCAGGAGGGACCTGGTACCAGCAGACATTTGTTATCATCAGGTGGGAGTGGTACATCAATGCCTGTACCTGGAAGTGTCCATGGAACCCCTGGCAGGCACAGTCCTCATGTCCATGGCCAGAGGCAGTGAACTGTACACCCTGCCAGGTATGGCCTGCAGCTGTCCATAAACACCTGTGTAGGGCAGCCACATGGCAGAACTGTGTGCATGCATACCCACACACTATGAAATCACACCTAAGGCAACTCCATACCTACACATACCACATCACCATGCCCAGCTTACCACAGTACACCCCACACCCACACGCATGTTGTGAAATGTATGGCCCACCTTCGGCCTCTGGCAAACCATCACACCCTGTGCATATGATGATACCTGTGCCACATCCCTGTCATCCATACCATCAATGCAGGGACAGGCTAACATGGTTCTGATGCACACGGTGACTGTACTACAGTGTAACACAGTACTGCAATGTAGCATGTTGTAAGGAGTAAAGAGTAATGCATAAATGGCAGGTAGTGTAGCCATCCAACAATGATGCCTTATAGCTGTTAGTAACACTGGTTGGCTGTGGTCTCTATATTGTTATCCATTTGTGTTGTAGGTGTACATGTGTCAGCAGAAGGATGCCCTGTGCATATGATGATACCTGTGCCACATCTCTGCCATCCATACTATCAATGCAGGGACAGGCTAATATGGTTCTGATGCACACAGTGACTGTACTACAGTGTAACAGTACTGCAGTGTAACATGTTGCAAGGAGTAAAGTGTAATGCATAAATGGCAGGTAGTGTAGCCATCCAGCAATGATGCATTATAGCTGTTAGTAACACTGGCTGATTGCGGTCCCTATAATGTTATCCATTTGTGCTGTAGGTGTACATGTGTCAGCACGTAGATGGTCTGCAGTCATATTCCACAATGGGGTATGGCACTGTGGTGACACCATGGCTGTGACAAATCTGGGGTACAGTTGAACACATCACAGGTTACTAAAGCATTTATATCATGTTATCGAAAGATGAAAATAGCGAACGCTATTTAATCGGTCCCAAAACATCTAAACATGAAAATATTGAAGATTCAGAGCAGCAATTTTTTTCCCATTGAAAAAATTTGCTGCTCCGAAACACATACACACAACACAAGCACATCAAGCAAACAGCAACTACACAAATACAATTAAATTCTTACATCTAATGCTACACTAAACTAAACATACACAACTATAGCCCCACTTACCTTAACCCAAACCTTAACCCTAAGGCCCATCACTATCGCACACTCACCTAACCTGCGCCCTAACCCTAACTTACTTAAACAACCCCTAATCCTAACATACAATCGCACACTTACCTGAACCCAACCGTAACTTTCCACCACAACGCTAAGAATAGCGAAGCCATAGAAACGGCCATCTGAATTCTTTTCCGAGGAAATAATTCGTTGTTCTGCAACTTCATTATTATTAGTGTTCGCTGAATAGTGTTCAATATCAGAACATTCGAAGTTTTAATACTTCAATGTTCTGATATAGCCCCTTACTAAAGTGGTTATTGCCTGTGCCATATGGACAGGTGACCTGCTGAGGCATGTATACCCTGCAGTCTGATGTAGACCCATTCACATACATGCACACTGTTACTTGGCAACACTGGGATACCCCTACCTAGCTATGCAGTGATACTGAAGTGTGTGGCTTACATTGCACACACCACACAGCATTTAGGGTGAGGTGTGTCCCAGGTTACATGTTACATGCAGAACATCCCCAGACATGTACAAAATGCTAATGGGGGATGTAATGGGTGACATACCATCATATACACATTAAGAGACACGTAACAGCCAGACACACATCCAAGATACCAGGGCCTATCGCTGCTAACATGACCGTGTGTCCAATGTGTTACAGGTAGGCTGCACACAGCAAATGCATAACTGGCTTGGATTGTTGTATCAGTTACCTGTATGGTTGATGGTGACAGTGGTAACCATAAAGTGGTACATTGGACATAAACTGGGTGTACCTTGGTGTAATGACAGTGTACACAGCACCCACATGTATATTGTACTCCCTGAAACCCATAATGACACTCTGCCATACCTATCATCACACATTGGCCATGACTGCGATACAACCCATAGTATACCCCAACAGTGGTACTACAGGGATCTGCATCTAATGCACATGCCACACGTGTAGTAGGGTGTTGCAATGTCATGCCTCACCTATGGGCAGCAACAACACTATCTGTACTACTGTGTGGCAATGGGTATTGTAATAGGAGTATGTGGCATTGGAATGCTGTACCCTACAGATATATGGACATGCACAACTACACACACATACCAGAACACAATGGGTATTCCATTCCTATCAACCCATTTGTAAAACACTGTTTTGCTGGTACTGTAAGGCTCGTGTAGCCAGTATGGGGGAAGCTTAACAGGTTACATGTAATGTCCCGTACAGCAGCGGCCTCAACTGACTATTGCAATGGGCGTTGCATTGGTTCTGAAGGCCCTCATGGAATTCCCAAGTACATGTGTGCTAACACACAGACACTGCTATATTCAGTCATGCTCATGTACACATGTGGCAGTACAGGGGTGCATCACTGCAGGTCGTCATAGCTGTGTACCTAGCTATTGTCCAAAAAGAGATGGGTTGTGTAGGGGTTGTAAGTACAGTGATATCCTGCTACCTGCCAGGTGGCAGCAGGCAATCAATCGACAGACACTACTGTGGTGACACTCAGGGTGAGAATGACACGCATCAGGCAATCCTCCAGGTGCATCCTGCACATGGCCACTGAGGTGATCAAGTTGACATGTATGCAACATGCATTATGACACATGGTTAGTGTTTGTGATGGAGACCGGTACCCAAGCATGTTCTGTTGATTGTGGTAGTGTAGTGGAGGTACCTGTGGCATGTGGTGTGTACAGGGTGACATCTCCTATATGTGCCAGTTATTACACAGCTGGGCAGACATGTCAGTGTTAATCAAGCTTAGGTTGCCTGTACATATCACAACTGGATACCTGCCATCTGCGCATCTGTACAGGGACTGAAAGTCATCAGCTTGGCAAGTAGCTATGCAGTAGCATGAATGTCTTGACAGATAGATGTCTGACAACAATATGTATGTCATATCTACATGTCAGAAGCCATTACTAACATGTGCTGTACAGACAGTAGTCTACAGTTGCATTCAACATGATGAATCATTACCCAGTAAGGGGTATATACTGTGAGGCAGCTCACATGCCAGGGATACAACAGGGAGGCCTCAGTGTCCAGCTATGCTCACAGGTGTGCCTGTTGTCAGTACTATATTTAGCACTCTGCTCTTGCCTGGGTTAGCACTGTCAACAGTAGTACTGCCATGATACACTACATGCAGTATGGCAGCACATACCCTGGGCTACTACACCTGTATGTTACACATTCACATAGATAACAGTTCTGTACAGGCCTCATATATGTCTGTGTCCCACACATGACACTCACAACCCTTGCTACAGTAATGACAGCACATAGGTGCATGTATTGCACATGGTATTACATACACTTATTACAGATTATCAGACTGGGTGGTGTGACCTGGTTACTAGGACTAAGCCATGCTTAGCAAGTATCAACATTGCCGCAATATAACAGCTGAGCTGATTTGCGCACTGGCAAGCAAAGCCTAAACCGTGTAAGCTCCCGTACATTTACCCATAGCTCAGCAGTGCTTAGCTTCACTCAAACCGGTGCAAACCTGCTAAAAGCTGCTCAAAACTGCCTTAACCACTCTTAACAGCCCTTGCATATATTGATATATATATATATATATATATATATATATATATATATATATATATATATATAGATATACGTATATGTATATATAGATATATGTCTATATAGCTATATATGTATGCACATCCTATGTGTACAGATATGCCTAGTTATGTCGGTATATATGTAGATATCTATAACTATATGTGCATACATATCTATTCTGAAACACCTACTACTGTCTATATATGTAGATATCCATGCGTATATGTGCATATGTATCCCTATCTGTATATGTGTAGATATAGATTGCTCTGTATATGCATATATCTGGGTGTTGATATATATATATATATATATATATATATATATATATATATATATATATATATATATATATATATATATATATATATATATATATGTGTGTGTGTGTGTGTGTGTGTACATATACATATCCATCTATGGATGTCGATATGTATATATCTATGCATCGATATAGATATCTGGATAATTATATATACATATATTTTCACCATATATCCTGAACATGGAGTGTAGCCCTACCTCAGCCCCTATATTCCCAATTTTGTAGTGCAAGGGGATGTCAGTATAGCAGGTATATTTATAGAGTATTGCTACTGTAATAGGGATTGTCTTCACAGACATGGTGTGTTGGAGGTCAAAACTGCTTTTAACATGTGCACCATTGGCTACTGACAGACATCCTAAGGACCTCATAGTACAGTACCGTTGCTAAC
This sequence comes from Protopterus annectens, assembly GCF_019279795.1. NCBI lineage: Eukaryota > Metazoa > Chordata > Ceratodontiformes > Protopteridae > Protopterus > Protopterus annectens. The sequence continues at coordinate 1,342,472,824 of NC_056744.1, forward strand.
AAGTAATGCTGCTGTAGACTACAGCAGAGATATTGGCCAATATATGTGATTATACTGACACACTCTGGACAGTCCAGAGGTATGCACAGAACCCCTTAATGCAAGACATGTGGACCAAGTCTGACAATGAGGATCTTAACAGCCATGTAGATGGGTATAAAATGTAATGACTGGTATACATTTGCTCCCATAGGTTATGCACTCACACACTCCTGTCTGTCCTGACATATAACTGCTGGTACAGAGGTGCCATGGCCACATACTACCCACTGGATATTGACATACATCTGTACAGCATCCCACTGCTCTGCATGACATACATGACTGTTAAGGGAGGCCCGACATGACATCCCATTGGGTAAGTACACTAAGCTGCTAGACATGTAGCAAAGCACTGTGCAGGCTACAGGCAGATTGGTTCAACACCGGCCTACATTTCCTATGGGGGAATGCACATGTACCTGCATATATAGCAGGCTCTAACAGGCATGTCACAGCACAGAGTACGATACATCAGTGTGAAAGTGCATAACCACAGCCAATGTGAACACAGCCACAGCCACATATGGTAAGCTAGCATAATATTACAGTATATGGACTATCTGTTCGACATCATCCTCATATGTGCCACTCACACACTAGCCCTAAATATACTGGGATGCTACATAGTGTGGTTTTATGTCTGTCTGTGGTATGGGATATGTGTGTGTATGGCCCTACAAACATGTAAACCAATAGTGTAACATGCAGTGGAGCAGCATGTAACATCAGATAGAATGGGACCAGGAACAATGACATCTACCACAGTCTGTACAAAGGCCACAGTACATATTGACAATACACACACTGACAACATTCACCTTACGTACACAGACCTCAGTACTGTACACACAACCACAGAATGTCCAGGTTATGTCATCAAATATAACCCCTACTATACATAACAGGTGTATATCAGTCTGATATCTCACTGGCTTGTTATCAGATATGATGTCATTAATTATGGTGTACAGCAGATATGCACCTCTTACTGCATGGCATATGTACAAAGGCTGACAGACTTGTGGCTGGAGGCACATACACAGGACCAATATTGATATGTTGCTGTGATAACCTCATACATTTACTGTTGTAACAGGGTTTGTTGCAACATATGTCCTATGAGGGATATGAAGTCAGTAACTCTCATGGCTGTCACCATCTACAGACTACAATCCTCACACTACATTCTGCAGTTCACAGATAGGTGCTCTGTGGGTAACACATGAAACAAAAAGCACCACACACACTGCCCAGTCTGCATATGACCCTACAGATGTGGTTTCCTCATAGACATAACACTGGCATGGCAGTTATTAAAATATGTAGGACAGCTATATCCACACACACACACACCCTATTAAGCCAACACTACTCCAAATGCAGTATAGCAGCACTTACAGTCTGTCGTTAGGTCAGGCATATCCCCCTCCTGTGTGTTGCCCAGTTTCCACAGTATGTTGTTAGAGGTAAATCCCCAATCCATCTGAGATGCCGTTTGCCAAACAACAGAATGAGTTCCTGCTCACAGTGAATGAAAAGGCCCAAAATCAACATGATGTCCCTAGATATTGGAGTGTGTTTCCATGCTATTGGCAATGGGAATGTTACCACAGCTGTTCCACATGCAATCAGCTTGAGGAGAGCTGCCTAAGCAAAGCAGGTGTAGCTCTCCACATCGACCAATGTGGGAGTGAGAGAGGCAGACAGAGGCAAAGTAAAGTCAGGGAGCAGTGGGAGAGTAAAACTTAAGCATGTCTGTGTCACACACCTACCAGCACAGGGTATCAAACCCCTGACATCTATGTAGTGCTATCACATTTTATGCAATTATTGGATGCAGCACATAGGTTACATGTTGAGGAGCACTCAAAACGTATGTGTGATAGTGAGTGACATCTGCAACAGGGATATGGTAGCTATACGGTAGGTGTAGTACACATGCCTGTTCACATGAACAGGTGCCAGTATCAACACAGCCACCCTTGCACAGGGATGCACACACATTGACACACTTGGCAGGGCCAGGAATACAACTCATCGCTAGTGAGATTGCCACAACACATTACTTTGCAGGTATCACATGCACCACAGGGGTCATACAGAGGTTATATGACCAAAGGGTATGTGGAGATGTCTGACATTGGACAGCATGCTTCGTTATGCCAATGTGGGTTGTAGTGAGTGTGAATGTGATCATATTCATCATACAACACACACACACACACACACACACACACACACACACACACACACACACACACGGTGCCAGTACTGACATGCATGGGCGCATTGCTTCACGGGTGTGTAGTGGTCAACTGTGCCAGACAGCTATACAAGGCTAGGTGATGGGTATACCTTGGCATCAGCACACATGACAATGGTCTGCATTGTGGCTCAGGGGTGTAGTTTCTGGATTTGCTCACACAGGTGGGTATTGTATTCACCATCCAGTCAACAGAGAAACTATTTTGTGTGGCCAGTGATGTGCATTGCTTACCATATATGTGTTCCTTAGTCCATGACATGGTTGGTGTCTGGGATGTGCACACCTCCCACATGCATGTACAATGACATGTGGAACTGTACTTGGGGTGTCTGGCCCATGTTGTGTACACAGATTGTTATCATCAGATGTGCCAATCCTTGACTCATGTGACGGAAACTGTTAATGGACATCAGGTTTACCCTGCACATACATTGATAGCATGATACTGGAATTCCCTGGTGTCAGTGGCATCTGTCCATACAGGGCATGTTTTTCAGACATGGTATGTCCTTTGTGGGTCACATTTGATGGCACCACAGGTGTTGTAGGTGTCCAGTGTGGAACACGGGGAATGTGCACTGTCAGCATTTACATGCCTATTGGACAGATGGACAGGGTGTCATGCCCTCTACAGCCTACTGCAATCACACCATGGTTACTATCAGTGGGCAATATATAGGGTAATACCAACATAGCAGCTGTTGCCTAGGCAAGTGTGTGTGTGTATGCGACATGGGTTGAGAGTGTTCTCTGGGTGATACTAGGGTTGCTTACTTTGTTTGCCTGGCCTTGATGTCACATATAGGGGTATGGATTTGCACTCCAGCCTCTCGGCTATTTTGTATCTGTTATCCCTGTACGGTGGACATTGTGATATATACTAGGGCCACCATATTACAAATATGCAAAACCTGCTCCACATTGAGTCCAGTTGTTGCACACTCAAAACTACCTCCACACAGGATGTCACTTACAAACACACACACACACACACACACACACACACACACACACACACACACACACACACACACACACACCTGTCATGTCTAGGGTTAGTACCCCTACCTAGCTAGTTTATTATGCTACAGCAGTACACCGTTATAGGATGCACCATGGAGATTACTGGAGTAATCTCTTTCCCCAAAGGTGTATTTCACAATGAATGACATCAGCAGGATTACCAAAGTAGGGCATTTGACTTGCAGTGAGTGTGGCTAGGCTAAAATGCATTGCTCCCTACACAGACATAGAAACACACACAAAAACTCCACAACTGTCATGTGTGCGAATAGAACCCCTACCAGAGTTCTATATCACACTACAGCATGAAGCTGTCATAGGATGCACCATGGGGATTACTGGAGTACTCCTTCCCCAAAGGTGTATTTCACAGTGAATGACATTGTCAGGATTGCCAATCTACATAGACAGAGACACACACACGCACACATGCACACACACAAACACACACACACACACACACACACACACACACACATACACAAACAAACACACATGCACACACACACACACACACACACACACACACACACACACACACACACACACACACACACACACATACATACACACACACATGCACACACACACATGCACACACACACACACACACACACACACACACACACACACACACACACACACACACACACACACACACACACACTTGCCATGTCTGGGATTAGAACTCCTATCTAACTAGTTTATCACACTACAGCAGTACGCAGTTATAGGAAACACCATGAAGATTACTGGCCTACACCTTTCACAAGGGTGTAGTTCAAAGTGGATGACCTCAGCAGGCTTGTGGTGCATACTGAGGAGTGTCTGCACTGACATCTACAACTGCCAGATATGTCTGGTCCACTGTTGTTTGCAGACATGGCCTTCATTTATAAGTGTGTGAGCATGCCCAGTATGACCTTTCAGGATATTGTTGACTGACATTGCCTTTATTTCTCTAAGTGTGTGAGCATGCCCAGTATGCCCTTCTGTATTGAATGTGTGACTCAATTCCAGGTAGTTTGTACTGCAGTGCAGACCTTTGTATTGCACACCTACAGGTAGCATACTGTTTCTGCAGGGTATCCGTTGATCATTTGGCAATATGGGGACAAACCGTGCAGAGGATAGTGTGTACTGCAGGTGATTGTGTCTGTGCTGCTTCAGCTGCATGGTACTGTTGTTAGCAGAGATATTCAGACATGTGTACTGTTATACATAGTGATGTTTTCTGTCCTCATGTACTGTCAGGTGGACATTCTTGCTCACAGTGATGACTTGGGGGACAAGGGTGACTGCAGCTGTGTCTGGTATTGTGGGCAGACACCTATGTATTCATGGTAAGTTATGCCATTCTGGAGGGTGAGCTGCAGACACCTGGTGCTGGGTTTGTGTATCCGGTTCTACACCTTGGTACAGTGCTGGCAGAGGATCCCATACTTATCAACCCATCAACATGACAGTATGGGCTTATCTTGCTGTGGCAATGCCGCACAGGTGTACAGATTTTCACAGGTTAGCCAGATGCAGGGGCCATGGGTCAGGACATTTACTCTATTGTGGTGTGCGGGCAGGTGTGTAGCCACCCATTTATGTGTTTGCAGCCAGGGATAGTGGGTGCACACAGCTTGGTGTTGGACCCTGCACATTCCATGCTGCCCATGCTCCCACAACCCCCCTCTGTTATTCTAACCTCTTCCATACATTATCCATACATTCTCTGATACTTTCCCTAAGGGTATCACCCCATTACAGGTGTGTTAGTCCACAGTTCATGCAGTAGGACATTGTGGACATGTTACTGTGGTTTGTCCACATGGCCTTGCATATGGCTTATGTGGAGTGCGTTATGTTGTTATTCGGTTGTCCATGACATAACATGCATTGGCAGTACATGTGAGACACAGGCCTTTGGCAAATGCCTGTGGGGCATTAGGTATTGCTGCAGGCCAGATGTGGCAGGATGTTGCATTCTCAGTCCTACAGTTCCAGACCACCATACAGTATATTTCCCTGGGGTGACAGGGTAGGTGTGATAGGTGTTCATGCCAATACCTTCTATCAGTCTTGATCAGGTGGTGTGGATGTTGGCAGGGTTCTACCTACAGCTAGGGACACACCTGCATGGGACACATGCACTGCATGCTGCAGTCTACCACTATTGCCATATACAGGTGGGGTTTTACTGTACCCATTCTGCACTGCAGCGATATTACCAGAGAGGTGCCTGTGAGTGGTGTTTGTGTGTCTGGGTGCATGTGTGCTATGGACACTACTTGCATCTGACACACAGATATGCATGGGGCATTCCAGTTATGCTGGCATGTGCAGGTACATCAGCTGATTCCCAGTACATCAGTCCTACCTCCTTTGTGATCTGCAGGTGTTCAGGCAGACATCACCGGTATCCCCTACTACAGGTCCAGTTACTGTGCTGCATACCTATATGTGCAGATCCAAGGGTGTCTCCATTTCACAGTGACACAATATATACTGTATGTCTGGGGTACTTTCCCCTGTGTACTGCTTATATATCTAGCCCAACAGCCATGCCACTTCAGTCTTTCAGATGGTGACACATATTACCACCATACATTTAGAATGGCGTACTGCTAGCATGTGTTATACTGGTGGATATTGTCTTTGGCACTGCAGTTGTGAGGGCTTGTCCCTGTTATCAGCAGTAGTGGACAATGGCCACCAGGTCATACCTCAACATGCATACATACTGACCACTCTCACACATTATGAAACACACACCATCCTAACACACACAGACCTGCATATTGTGCAAATGCTATGACATATCCTGCTACCTTGGCCTCCTCTGGGTATCTGTGCGCCACTAGTATTATACCTACTCATATGTGTTACTACATTTCTACACAGGATTGGGGGGGCACACCTGAATGTCATTACATTTCTACACTGGATTGGGGGAAGGGGCAGATCTGTCTGTTTCCACATGTCTACATAAGAGTGTGGGGGTGGCACACCTGACTGTTACTACATTTCTACATAGGATTGTAGGGGGACACACCTGACTGTTTCTACATTTCTACACCGGATTATTGGGAAGGGTCACACCTGACTTACTACATTTCTACACTGGATTGGGGGTAGGGGCACACCTGACTGTTTCTACATGTCTACATAGAAGTGGGGGGAGCACATCTGACTGTTACTACATTTCTACATAGGGTTGTGGAGGGACGTACCTGACTGTTTTTACATTTCTACACAGGATTGGGGGGCACACCTGACTGTTACTACATTTCTACACAGGATTGGGGGGGCACCTGCCTGTTTCTACATTTCTACACATGATTGGGGGGACACCTTACTGCTTCTAAATGTCTACATAGGATGGGGGACACATCTGGCACTTGCACGCATTAGCTATGACTGTACTGGCATGTCAGGTACTCCATTTCATTCTGTATTCTAACCTATCATACTGACTAGAGGCATATCAGTGTACTACAGGTCTTAGCTTTGGTTGCCCTACATATCAGTGTCTGATTCCTGCCCTTTAGAACTAACATTCCACTCCCTGACCTGCTGCAGTCTGTCTGTGTAGGCCTGGGGGAGGTTACCCATAGGCATCATTCAGAGGCCATAGCACAGGCTCTGTTTGTGTTTATCTACACCCGTCCTGCTGGCTGAGACTGCTGTTGGGTATGTGAACCTCTCTGACTGGCATGTTTGAGTCATATGGACACACATGTCACCCAACACATTTTCTGCAGTGGGTTTTGTCAACCTGTGTAGTACTGGCTATTATGGTGTCTCCAGTATGTGTTACAGATGAAATGGTACCATTATGGGTGTCTACTGTCTGCTGCCATAACATTAAGCCACCCAATTCCCTTGTATGCTCACATCCATACCAGAGATACAGGTAATGACACATTCTACTCCATTTGGCAATTGATAGGTTGATTGACTTACCTTGTGGGTGTAACAGTATTGAGGATGGTACTGGAGGGCTGCCCATGTCGGATGCACATAGTACACTCCCTATACATGGCTGAGCACAGGTAGTGTCATGTTTGGCATACATTTTACTGTATGTGCGAGTAAGAGAGAAGTGTCATCCCCTGGGTCTCTACTGTGTCAGTGTATGTGCTATGCATTGCCTCTTTGCCAAAGTCAGGTCATACTGGGCATGCCTCCATCTGCCTACTGGGGCAGGCTCAGGCTGTTCCTCTGAGTCACTTTGTGCCTGCGCGGGCCTTGGCAATTGTGGGGGGGCTGTGTGGCCCTGCCCCGTGCTGTTCCTGCTGCAGCTGTTTCCACTGGATCATATTGTGTAGCATGGCACATACCATAACAATTTGGTACATGTAGCTGGTGAGTACTGCAAGGCTCCACCAGATGTGTCCAGGCACTGGATCCGTGACTTGAGCATCCCTAACACATGCTCTATTATAAGTCTGGTCTGTGCGTGTGCCTCATTATGGTATTCTTGTTCAGGTGTGTGTGCATTTCTGATGGGTGTCATCAGCTGCGGCTCCAGTGTGCTACCAGCATCCCCCACTAGGTGACCGTAGGAGATGTCCCCATTGGCGAATCTCTGGTACAGCTGCATCAGATGCCAGATGTGGGAATTGTGATAGCTTCCAAGGCAGCCAGCACACACTTTCATTATAATGCCCTGGGCATTGCACATGAGCTGGCAGTTGATGGAGAGGAGGCCCCTGTGGTTGATGTAGGCTCTACCTTGATCACCAGGTGGTGCTTTGATGTGTATATGTGTGCAGTCTATAGCACCCACTATCTCAGGGCATTCTGCTATTTGGTGGAAGAGATGCATATTGCCGGCCAACACCTTGCATGTGTTGAGGAAATATACGTGCTCACTGGCATGTGCTGACATGGCATCCAGGAACTGGTGGAATACTCTGGAAGCTGATGCCTGTGAGATCACCATGATATCCTCAGTTGAGCTTTGGGAGGTACCTGTGGCTAGTATTCCTAGGCCTACACATACCTTGGTATCCACTGGGATGGGTTCCCCTCGGTCATTTCGGTGTGCCAGGCATGGCCGGCACAGCTCAACAATTTGCTGTAGGAGGCACATCTCCTCCCTATAGTGCTCCACTATCTCCATCTTATCTAGCCCCTGGTAGGTTACCCTGGGTCTGTACACTCTTCTCCATCTCCTCACTGTGGGTTGATCATCAGCATTCACATCCTCACCACCCTCGGCCTCTTCCACATGTTGTTGTATGAAGCCTGCTGCAGCCCCTATCATTTTGTAGTTTTGTTTGTTAAAAGTTCCCCGCTTGTATACACTGGTAGTGTAGAGTATGGGAAAAACCAGAGGGGAAGGTGTTTGCATAGTTTATAGTAGTGTTCTGGGCTGGGCTGGTCTGCTGCCTGTGTAATTTGCTGATTCTGATACATTTCACCTGCCAGCTATGCTAGTTCTCCTTGATTAACTTCCTACTACTGTTTTCTCTTCCCATTGCCTTCCTGTTTAAGCCCAGGGTTGCACCGTGCAAACACAGTGCTCAAATGTTCACAGAGCTGCTATTTCCTGGTTTACCTTTTTTTTTCTTTAAAAACCTGTGCACGGCGTGCACACTTGCTTATTTTTTGTATTACTGTATTGCCTTTCTATATTTTGAATACTGTAGTTTGTTTTCTTTACCTTGTGTTTTGCTTGCATTCTGTTTTAACAGCATATTAAAACTTCAAAAGAGACCACAGCTCTCTCTGTTCTGAGTCAGGCAGAATTATTCCCACCCATTTAAGTTGTCTTGTTAAATACCACTGTCTTTCTAGTTGCCCGCCTCTTATGTTAATCTGACCATCTATCTAATTTCTCTCTACTTTCACTGGCTTATGTGAGTAATCACAAAATCATCCCTTTTGAAATTCCACCCCTTCAATTATTTAAATTTATTGGCCATCCTACAGTATTTCATAGTACCAAAATACAAAAGTGACCACCCCTTTCAGTCCATCTTGCTCTTTTAAAAATAGTAACTGTCCACTAAATCTTAACTTTTTAAACAGGTAAAACTCAAATTACCTACTTTCACATCTAACTTCTCTAGTGCACACTGCAGAGTTCATTCTTTTCAATCTTACCTTTAAGCATCCCTGTGACTAGCACTTTCTCTAATACCTGCTGGAAAGCACTAGGAAGCATTAAACTCATACAAACACTGAACTCTCCTTGTTAACAAGGAGAAATTAATAGTAGGCACTAAACAGCCTATAATTGCAAAGTACCTTGTTAAGGAAACAGCTCCTATACTTTACAAAGAAAAAAAAAAGTCCCAAACCAGGCATGTCCAAGGGTCAGCTTCCGGTGATTTCTCCTGTCCACCTGGTGAATCTGGGCATACTGGGGCAATGCAGCAATTGCCTCATGTACACAGACAACCCACTCCTCCTACCACCCAACACTACAACCTGTGAGAGATGCACTTACATAGCCAAAATGGAAGCAGAGCTCTCTCCACCCAAGATTGTGCTAAACAGTCAAGAGGAGAAGGTTAACACCCACACTACACCTCAAGCAACACATAGCCCTTCTAAACCCGCACCACCAACACCCACATATAGCAACACTAAATCCACATATGCAGAGGCCCTTAACTGTAACCTGCCCAAGCAACAAAGACCTCTGAAGCTGAAACGCAAACAAACACCAATCACAACCAATGTGTCACATAGTTCACAATACCAGTGTGCCACCCAGCAACAGCCCCTAAGGCAAGACAATGTACCTAATACTTTAGTCATAGGTGACTTTATAGTCCGGCAAACTGATGTCCCTCTCACCAGGTTGAATAAGGAGAAAATTACAGTCAGCTGCCTGTCGGGTGCCAGGATACGCCACATAACGCATGCACTCAAGTCACTCCACAACAAGTACAAATATGACTCTGTCATTGTCCATGTTGGAGTGAATGACTTGAGACGTACCTCCCTGGACTACATGAAAAGAGACATGGAAGAGCTCTCGGATCATGTGGCCCAGGCAGGTATGACCCTAGCCCTGAGTAGCATCCTGCCTTTGCCCAGAATGATACCACAATATAAGGATAAAATGATTGACTTCAACAATTGGCTAAGCTTATGGTGTCATTCAAAGGGGATCCAGTATCTGTCTGCCTGGGATGACATGATTGACAGACCACGATGCTTTGCCAGAGATGGTCTGCACCTGTCGCCCCTGGGATTCAGGTTACTGGCTAAGGCTCTTGCCACCCCTATAGTGCCTTTTTTAGGCAAACTTCAAAGGACAAAACCACCACCATAACGGGTACAAGCATGCAAAATCTGAAGGTAATGCTACTCAATGCTAGAAGTCTAAACCTCAAAATGCACTCTATCAAGGCACTCCTAAAAATGGAGAACATCGATATCTGTGCAGTAACTGAGACCTGGTTCAAGGCTCCAGAGAGCACCCCTGCAATACCAGGCTACAACTCTTACCACACTTTTCGGCCACCAAACCAGGACTGAAACACTAAAGGTGGAGGAGTATCAATATTCACCAAGGATATTCACACCACCAGGCTAGTTGGCCAACACAATGCGTCTGAAATTCTCCAAGTGCAACTAACACTAGGTAAGACTGCAATCCAAATTGTAGCTTGCTACAGATCCCCCACCATACCCCAAGATTCTCACTACACCTTTCTAAACATACTGGAAAATATTAAGATAGAACCAAACACCCTAATACTGGGTGATTTTAACTACCCTGCCATTAACTGGGAAAACTACTCATGTCCCAACACCTTTGCGCAATGGTTCTTGGAATTCATAAATTCCAATGCCCTGGATCAACTAATCCATAGTCCCACCAGGGGCTCCAGTATCCTAGACCTGGTCATTACCAACATGGGAAATCAATGGTCCATACCTATGGTCACCCCCTCGTTAGTCAGGTCTGACCATAAGCTAATCACCCTTAACATCCACATCCCACCCCCACCCCCCAGTAAAGAAACCACCATAAAAAACTTCTCCAAAGCCAACTTCATGCTACTCAAGTCAGAAGTGACAAACTTCATGACACCCATGCAGACAGGCACTGAAAGTTCAACTGCTGAATCCTACACTATGGCACTGTACGAGCACATCCACTCATGCATGAATCGTGCCATCCCAAATAGAACCAAAATGCTCTCCACCAAAAAAAGGAAGCCAATCTGGTGGTCCCCTGCCATAAACAAACTTTACAACAAAAGGAAGAAACTTTTGCAGAAAAGAGGAAAATCCCAGGATGCAAAAAACTCCCTTACTAGCCTCAGTAAGAAACTGAGATGCCTCATAAAATCCTCCAAAGCTAGTTACGAAAATAAAATTGCCAAAGATTCCAAAGACAACCACAAAGCATTCTATAATTATGTCAAGAATCTAAATGGCATTGCTCAGATCTGCTCTGAGCTAAAACAGAATGGCATTAAATATACTGATCCGAAGGATATTGCCAATATCCTGGCAGATTGATTCAGTGCCAACTTCACCCCACTCTCACCCCCTTAATGGCCCATCTCAATACCGGAAGATTGCCAAATTCCAGTAATAACGGCCACACAGGTAAAAAACGCAGTCTCTAAAGCCAAGAATACAGCATCCATGGGACCAGATGACATCCCGGGCTGTGTACTACATGAACTACAATATGAACTGGCACCTCACCTAAGTGTCATGTTTAATCATAGCCTCACCTCAGGTTTCATGCCCACTGAGTGGCGCAGAGCTACAGTTATCCCAATCCACAAGGGGTGATCCACCTTGGATCCCAGAAACTACTGTCCCATCAGTCTGACAAGCCTTATCTGCAAGGCCATGGAGCGTATTATTATGGAACTTATAAACAAAGACATTGGCAACCTTCAAACACTGGACCCCACCCAGTTTGGGTTTGTGAAGGGCCGATCTTGTCTCCTGAACCTGATTGACTTCTTTGAATCAGTCTCCAGAGCCATGGACAAGGGTAAGGTGGTCCACACAGCCTATCTAGACCTTGCCAAGGCCTTTGACACCATCCCCCACTCTGGAATCATAGATAAACTTACTAAGTTGGGCATTAATCCCTATGTCACCCAATGGGTTGCTAAATGGCTTACTGATAGAACCCACACTGTAAAAGTAGGTGACTCCAAATCCAGCTCCAGACAAGTGACAAGTGGAGTACCTCAGGGTTCAGTCCTGGGGCCGCTCTTGTTTGGCATCTACTTCTCTGAAGTACAGGTCAACACTAAGGGACTCTGGCTAACAAAGTTTGCAGATGACTGCAAACTGGGAGCCATTACTGAATCCCAAATGATGTGGATACTCTACAAAAGGGCCTTACAGAAACAGATGCTTGGTGCCAGAGCCATGGGCTCAAGCTCAATGCCAAGAAATGTATTGTTATCCCTTTGGGAAAAACATGTATCCATGAATTACCATATAGGTGGCAATACACTAAACACAGAAAGTGTGATAAGAGACTTAGGGACACAGGTGGACAGTGGTCTCACCTTCGATAACCACATCGCCACAACAGTCAGGAAATCCTTCTATGTGGCACACCTCATCACGAAGGGCTTTTCATCCAGAAAAAAGGAGGTCATTGTCCCACTGTACTCATCCTTCATTAGACCCATTATAGAATACAACGTCCCATTTGGTATGTACCTCTCAAGACATCTGCAACAACTGGAAAGGCCTCAGAAATACCTCACTAAAAGAATCACAGGCCTAAAGCAGATGCCCTACGCTGACCGCCTTAAAAAACTCCAGCTATACTCTGTCACATATTGTCTACTCAGAGGCGATCTCTGCTTAACATACAAGGCCATGTCAAACCCAGAGCTGTTGGACATGCTACACTTAAAGAAATCCCAATCCCTCAGAACTGCATGCTCCAGGGATCTAAACCTTGTCATCACAATAAACAAAACATGTTGGAGGGATAGGTTCCTGACCCAGAGACTCCCCAGACTCTGGAATAGATTGCCCATACATGTCAAGCAGAGTGCCTCTTTGGACCTCTTCAAGAGGAACCTTGACGATTGGATGGGAGAAAGGAAATTCACCCCAGGGATCACGTCAGTCGCCCTGCTAGACAGGGGTCCAGGAAAGTAAATAATGTGGGAAGAAATAGCCAGGGAATTGTTATGGCTAGGCTTGTATAGGCCCTAGGGCTGATAGCCTAGTACCAACCTATGAACCTATGAACCTATAAAGAGTGCTAGCAGACACAGACACACCCCCTTCCCTAGCTGTGCTAAGCTAGTAGCAAACCTGAGCCACAGAGCTCCAATCCGCTTACAGTATTCCTGACACACACACACCTATGATGTCAGCTAACCCCTAGGCTTGCACCAAGCTATTCCTGCTCTTACACTGTTGGGAGATGACTAGCATCCTGGGGAAATCTGGGATTCACTATCATTCCCCTCCTTTGCATAGGATTGCCTACTAATGCATAGTTGCATGTCTCACACTGAACCTCCCCCCTTAGCAACAACTACTCACTGGCCGTGTTGTCTTCTGCCTGCCATTTACTTTAATGGCAGAATAGTTATTTTAGTTAGAATGCTTATTTTAGGTTTATTTTCTTATCCCCCCCCCCCCCGATTGTGTTTGTGCACCACTGCCCTAGGCTTAAACAGCCGTGATCAGCTAAAAAAAATAAAAGCTATTTTTTTTATTTTCTAAACTGTTTTCAATGCCAATAGCCTTATACTTGGCCATTGGCATGCTTCATGAATGATATGCACCCTTTATCTGGAGCTGTCACGGCTCCATTTTGGAATTTGCAGAAATGTACTTGGTTACTAACCGAGTACATTTCTGTAGATTACACTAGTCCTGCATGGCCGGCTTTCAGCTTCCTGGATCACAAATTCACTTCATTTGCATGGATTTCTCTTGCAAATGGGGTAATTTGCATACAGGGGTTGATTCCATGCAGAAATAGTGCAGGAGTGCTCGTGCACACCCCTACAGGTTATTTTTGGATCACACGGCAGACATATTGCCTGCTAGAGCTCCTGCACTAATCCTGCATGCTGTGCAAGGCTTGCAGAATCCGGGGGACTGTGTGTGCACCTTGTTATCCTCTCAGTGTACATGCCGCACTATTGCCAGTGGTGCAGATTGAGGTTCCTTGATTACTGGTCCAGTGTTGGGTTGTCACAATATTAATGAAAATAAAGCAAGGGATGTGGCTGTAAATTATGTACCCACATGAATTAGTTAAGCAATATCCATATTTATGGGGACACAATAAGATGACATATTTAGGAATAAGGATTAAAACAGCTTCTGTTGTTGCTGTTAAGGATATGTGGGAAGTGACTAAACAAAAGTTAATACAAAAAAATGAAAAAAAAACTGGAAGCTCTTGTTTATGGATATGGATAGTAAGATACAAGCAGTGAAATGTTTTTAGTCCTTTTAGTTTTATACACAGATCAGGCATATTTTTATTAACCAGAAAAGCTGTGGACAGCAACTAATGAAGAGTTGAGGTATCTCGAGGAGGGAGAGGGCAATTATTAAATGGATATGCTGATTCTTCCAATATAATAATGTGGCTTATGATTATCTAATTTGAATGGATATTTTAGAGCTACAGAATTAAGGCTCATATACATAACACAAGCAGAAAGTTATAATTCAAAGAGAAAATGGAAGATTATGAAATGGGGACTGATTCAAGAAGTGAGGAGACAGTAGGATTTTGGATGCAGGTCTGAGGAGAATAACAGCAGCCATGCAGAATATTATATTGATAATGTAGCAGAACCTATTCTAAGAATTAAGCCTACACAGGGATGAGGAAAGGAGAGTTTGTCTCTTGGGATGACTGCAAGTAGGAGTACAGACAAAAGGCAAGAGGGGTGGAATTTACTGGAGAAAAGCAGAAAAAGAACCAAAGTATTGGGAGCAAATACCTAGAGGCAGAAAGTAAATAGAATGGGATGAGGTCAAAAAGGCTGCAGGAATTCAGCAGAGTACAGGGAAAGAGAACGGGACAGTGGGATACATAGTGAAAGACCTGCTCTGGTAAAGTTTTTAGATGAATCTAGAACAGAAGCTGCTGTTAAAAAGGGATAATTAGCAGGGAATATAAAATAATGCACAATAACTAGAAGAATCAATCAGACGAGGTTAGAAAAGATTGGGAAGAGAAATGGATAAGCAGTTTACAAGAGAACAATGGGAGTATATATGTGTGGCAATACATTTTAGAAGATTTATGATTTTTGCTAGGAAGTGTTTGCATAGGTATTTTTATACCCCAAGCAGAATCCAAAGAATTTTTCCTCAGGTAGATGGCAAATGTTGCAGGTGTGATGGGGAAGAAAGAAGTAAATGGAAACATACATTTTGGGAGTGTAATGAGTTGGCTGATTTTAAAAATTCTCTAAAGATTACTCTGTCAGAAATATTGGGTGATCAGATGGTTGTAACTAAGAAAACAATTATTTTGAGCTGGGACATGGGATCTGAACTGCCTAGGTATTTTAAGGTCTTGTTGCATTTAATTCTGGTGGCTGCCAAAAAGGCTGTTACTAGAAAATGGAAATAAAAGTATAAATACACTATATTTAAAATATTGACTATTATAACAGAGATGAAAGAACTGGAAGTGTGATCTCTAGAAAAGGTAAGGAGCAGATTAGATAGAAATAAATGGACATTATGTGAAAAATACATGCAGAATAATGTCCTGGAGGAGGACTGAGGTTTTAGGGAGGGCAGGAATTCAATAATTTATGTAATGTTGGACTGAGGATAGTTATAAAAAAGAGCATTTGTGATGTATAATGTATGTAACTGGAAACATGTTAATGTGGTTTGTTCTCATCTATGTTAATGTACTTTTGCCTATATCTTTAGTAATAATTTAATGAAGGTGCTAAAAAATAACAATCTAGTCCAGTTGTCTCAATTCAGACTATCCTGGTTTGTGATTCATTTCACTTTTGTATGTTAAACCTTTGAGTCTTTTCCTAGACTAGCAGTTTCAGTTGAGGCATGGATACTATATGAGATAAAACAGCCTTAAAAAACATTACTGTTCTCTCAGTAGCTGTCAAGATGATCTAGAAGAAGTTCTTAAACATTGAATGCTATAATTTCGAACCCCAAACACCGAAATCTGAAAACATCGAACAGTCAGAATAGCAATTTTTTTCCCAGGGATAAAAATCGCTATTCGGAGAAACATCCACACAACACAAACACACACAAAATAGCAATCCACACACATACACTTAAAATACTACACATAAACCTAAACTAAACTTTACATACATTACTAGCTATCCACTTACCTTAACCCAACCCTAACTCTAAGGTCCATCACTATCGCACATTCACCTCACCCGCGCCCTAACCCTAACTCACCTAACCTGCCCCCTAACCCTAACCTACACACAACCGCACACTTACCTGACCCACGCCCTAACCCTAACTCACCTAACCCACTCCCAACCCTAACCTACACACAATTGCACACTTACCTGACCCGTGCCCTAACCCTAACTCACCTAACCCACCCCCTAACCCTGACGTCCACACAACCACACACTTACCTGACCCGCTGCCTGGCCCTAACTCACCTAACCACCCCCTAACCCTAATTTACACACAATTGCACACTTACCTGAACCTGACCCGTAACGTTCCAACATATTGAATGGTGAAAACAGTGAAGCCACAGCATCAGCCCACCAAATTCTTTCCCTGGGAAAGAATTTGGTGTCCTGCATGTTCGCTGTTTTCAGTGTTCGACATTACGGGTTCGATATTATAACATTCGCTGTTTATAAAATTCTATGTTATAATATAGACCCCAAAAAGAGTTGGTCATTGCTAGCCATCACTTCAGATATGCAGGTCAGGTGGGTTTCTGTCACAAATTCAAGGTAGTAAGCATGCTTCTTTAGGGTCACAAGACAAGGACAAGTGGCAGATGAGCTTCACCAAGAATACAGGTTCTGGAAGCACGTACTCTCTCTGTCTCACATTTGGCAGACTTTTCCAAACAGCAAGATGAAACAGATATACTCACTGATATATGACACCCCCTCATTGCAGAGACCTCACTCCAGCACCTTTGACCAGCAGATCGTTTGACCAAGCAAAATCAACAGAACAGCTATCATTCACAGGATAATACATTTGGAGGAACACACAGATGCACACATACTCATAGTGGGTATGTGAAATATGCTCTTTCATACTATCTTGTGACTTTAGAGTTAGCATTTGCCTGCTATTATACAACCACAGCTAGCACATATAAGTAGCAGGGGGTATGGATGGCACAACCTCTCCATGTGGGGGGATGCACAAATGATTGCACCCCATGCAAAAATGGTGTTTCTTAAGTTTATGTTTTGGAGCATGCATACTTCATTTATCAGTGATGTGATGTTCTGCATATGTATGTGTCAATATACACATATATATATATATATATATATACACACACACACACACACACACACACACACACACACACACACACACACACACACACACACACACACACACGAGTCTTTGATACAGGTTTCTATGGATGCAGTGAAATGCAAGAATGTTTAACAGTAGCTTAAGCTTTATTTTATTTCTAATTTTTATTGCTTAACTAATTCATGTGCATGGCTGTTGTTATTCTCCTCAGACCTGCATCCAAAATCCTACTGTCTCCTCACTTCTTGAATCAGTCCCCATTTCATAATCTTCCATTTTCTCTTTGAATTATAACTTTCTGCTTGTGTTATGTATATGAGCCTTAATTCTGTAGCTCTAAAATATCCATTCAAATTAGATAATCATAAGCCACATTATTATATTGAAAGGATCAGCATATCCATTTAATAATTGCCCTCTCCCTCCTCAAGATACCTCAACTCTTCATTAGTTGCTGTCCACAGCTTCTCTGGTTAATAAAAATATGCCTGATCTGTGTATAAAACTAAAAGGACTAAAAACATTTCACTGCTTGTATCTTACTATCCATATCCATAAACAAGAGCTTCCAGATTTTTTCATTTTTTTGTATTAACTTTTGTTTAGTCACATCCCACATATCCTTAACAGCAACAATAGAAGCTGTTTTAATCCTTATTCCTAAATATGTCATCTTATTGTGTCCCCATAAATATGGATATTGCTTAACTAATTCATGTGGGTACATAATTTACAGCTACAGCCCTTGCTTTATTTTCATTAATATTGTGACAACCCAACACTGGACCAGTAATCAAGGAGCCTCAGTCTGCACCACTGGCAATAGTGGGGCATGTACACTGAGAGGATAACAAGGTGCGCACACAGTCCCCTGGATTCTGCAAGCCTTGCACAGCATGCAGGATTAGTGCAGGAGCTCTTGCAGGCAATATGTCTGCCGTGTGATCCAAAAATAACCTGTAGGGGCGTGCACGAGCGCTCCTGCACTAATTCTGCATGGAATCAACCCCTGTATGCAAATTACCCCATTTGCAAGAGAAATCCATGCAAATGAAGTGAATTTGTGATCCAGGAAGCTAGAAGCCGGCCATGCAGGACTAGTGTAATCTACAGAAATGTACTTGGTTAGTAACCAAGTACATTTCTGCAAATTCCAAAATGGAGCCGTGACAGCTCCAGATAAAGGGTGCATATCATTCAGGTAGCATGCCAATGGCCAAGCATAAGGCTATTGGTATTGAAAACAGTTTAGAAAATAAAAAAAATAACTTTTATTTTTTTTTAGCCAATCACGGATGTTTAATCCTAGGGCAGTGGTGCACAAACACAATCGGGGGCGTGGGGGGATAAGAAAATAAACCTAAACTAAGCATTCTAACTAAAATAACTATTCTGCCATTAAAGTCAATGTCAGGCAGAAGACAACACGGCCAGTGAGTAGTTGCTGCTAAGGGGGGAGGCTCAGTGTGAGACATGCAACTATGCATTAGCAGGCAATCCTATGCAAATGAGGAGAATGATAGTGAATCCCAGATTTCCCCAGGATGCTAGTCAGCTCCCAACAGTGTAAGAGCAGGAATAGCTTGGTGCAAGCCCAGGGGTTAGCTGACATCATAGGGGTGTGTGTGTCAGGAATACTGTAAGCGGATTGGAGCCCTGTGGCTCAGGTTTGCTACTAGCTTAGCACAGCTAGGGAAGGGGGTGTGTCTGTGTCTGCTAGCACTCTTTACATTGCCTAAGCAGGTGTGCACGCTGTGCACAGGCTTTTAAAGAAAAAAAAAAGGTAAACCAGGAAATAGCAGCTCTGTGCACATTTGAGCACTGTGTTTGCACGGTGCAACCCTGGGCTTAAACAGGAAGGCAATGGGAAGAGAAAACAGTAGCATACTTTATCAACAGTGGGCAGGTACCCTGACTGAGCAAGAGATATTTGAATATGGTAACACTTTTCCAGACAATACCTTATGGTTTCATGGAACTTGCTCAGCAGAACCGTTTTAAATTCTTTAAAGCCTTATTATACTAACTCCTGAAATGTAGTAATGTTAAAAAGTCCACATAATTCAATAAATAAAAAAATGTTCTGTCGCATAAAATTATATGGATGTGTGTGTGTGTGTGTGTGTGTGTGTGTGTGTGTGTGTGTGTGTGTGTGTGTATGCACGTTCTGTGAAAGTTTTGTCCAAGACATTTCTGATGAGAGAGGTAACAAAAAATGGTTTAGTTTTCCTGAACAAAACTAGGATGGCAGCTTGGGATTTATGTATCTTTCCTATACATGTAACTCTAAGAAGCCCATTTGAATTATAAGGATTTGGCTTGTTTTGCTTTTTGACACTGCTAAGAAATTTTAGTTTAATGAGGGCAGTGCATTAGAAAACAAAACCACAGCTCAGACTAGACAGCAGTAATTGATGGTTTTCACTTCAAAGTTTCAGGGGTAGTTTATCACAGCAGAACTGCTTTTGTCATAATGAGTGTGCTACAGCAATTCTGTGTGCTTTACTGAAAGCTAAACACATCAGCAGATAAACTATTATGTTTCTATTGTCTATGGTATGTTTTCTGAATGCTTAATGTACCCTGCTAATTGAGAGAAACAATCATGATGTTCATTATA
Source organism: Protopterus annectens (assembly GCF_019279795.1). Taxonomy (NCBI): domain Eukaryota; kingdom Metazoa; phylum Chordata; order Ceratodontiformes; family Protopteridae; genus Protopterus; species Protopterus annectens. The sequence goes on from NC_056744.1 coordinate 1,342,493,229, forward strand.
TCTTAGTTTTATTTATTTATTTGTTTATTTTAATTGGGATCATTTGATTCTTAACTGAACAGTGCATGGTTGCAAATATTTGATATCAGTTATAAACAAGTGTTTTTAAAATACTGTTGTTATTCACTGCATATTAAATCAAAATCTACTATGTAATTTAAGATTTTTTTTGCAAAGGACTAAACTGGTTGATACATGTTATAATTTCAGCTAATGAAAGCACTAAAGTAGGAAGATCTTCAATGAAATTATAAATTGGTGTTATATAGAGGGGTTTAATCTGTATCAAACCATCAGGTTATTTCAGTCCTGTTCCATCACTGCCTTCCGCTGTGCTGAAGCATGACAGGCCTCAATGGGAAACACAAGGCTATCCAAGGCACAGAGCAAAACAGTGGGAGGCTAATTATCATACAGCCAAACAAAGTACTAGGCAAACAGCGATGACCAATTAGGAAACAAAAAGACTGCTGGGACAAGAATGAGAAACCACCAAAAATGTGATGTTCTGCTCAACACGGAATGCATGATAATCATTTGTATCTAACAAGAAAAAGTAGCCTAACAGAGTTACCTATTTCCGTAACTTCTGGCTGCATTAGGCTACAGGACTTTTAATGTATTATCTGTATCCTTCAGATTTCTGTTATTCTATTGAGTCTAATAAAATCGTACTGTATACATGACACATTTAAATCATTTATTACTTAATATGTTTATTTATATATGACAGACAAAGACACTGTGGTATAACACACACACACATACACACACACACACACACACACACACACACACACACACACACACACACACACACACACACACACGCACACACGTATTACTTGGTCACTGTGACATCATGTTCTTATGATATGAGTAACATTATTTCATGTCAATAAATGAAACAGATCTGACTGTTTTATACTGGTTCTGTTTGATCTACCTTTCTTCATTATATGCAATTTATGCTCACATCTTTATCATCCACAAACTACAATGTAACATAATTTGCAGTACCATAAGTTTACTGTTATATCCTGTTTTTTTAGATAGGAAATGAAAAACAAGTATCATAGATGAATACTTATCCTACTAATTGTGTACTAAAAACAGTAGTTGACTAAAGGGTGACACAATGCTTAGTGCTGACAGCAACGATCAGCTCCAGGAACAGATGTTCGGTATTTGCCAATATATACATGGACTTTTTCAATGTACTCTGGTTTCGCAATCACCAAAAAGGTTTGTCACTTAGTCTGGTGGCATATTTAATAACAGTATCAATACATTCCAAGTTTACTTCATTATGTGGAATGTTATTAGACTGAGTGTTAAAAACTTCAAGTTCCATACAGTTCTACATTAAAAGGATCTGTCAAACATTCATTGTTAACAAAGTAAGGGTATAGGCGAGAGAATAGTTAAACCACTAAAGGATTTTATCGTAAGTGCTTTCATCCAAACCTTATTTTTGAACTTTCTCAGATTGTGCTATTTTTAAGGTTGGAATGAAAGTCATTTATAACTTACTGAAGAGAAGGGGTCCTTGGGAGACACCTGTAGAAGACTCAAGAAATGGAGAGAAAAGTTGAACCATCTAGTAGATTGTTATCTACCTTTTTAGATAGTGAACCAATTTAGACTCTAGGGGGAAGATACCTAGGATGGAGAGTTTACTGAGGAGTAGAGTGTGAGACACCATATCAAAGGCTTTTTGAAGGTGAAGAAAGAGAGAGGATACAAATTTACCAGCTTTTCTAGCTTGATTGACTGGATCCATAAAGGAAATATGGGCAGTAGTAGTACTATGTCTAGGCCTAAACCAGTGTTGAGTTGGGGAGAGGAGTTGGTTTAGTAGCAGATAGTTTAGAATGTGATAATGAATACCTTTTTCCAGATTTTAGGGAGAGGGAAGAGAATGGGAATAGGTCTGAAATTATATATGTGTTATTACCACCTTTATCCTTTATAGAATGGAAGAATATGTGCTTTTTTTTCCATATAGTAGGGACATAGGACTCTTGGAGGGATCTATTGAGAAGTGTGCTGATAGGATAGGCAATGGATCTTGCTGACATTTGGAGGTATTCTGGATGTAAGTTGTCAGGGGCACAGGAGCCAGGTTTCACTTTAAGGAGAAGTTTAGTTATGATAGTGATGGGAATTGGGGAGAAAGAAAACATGGATGAGTAGGAGGCTGTATCCTGAGAAGGAGGTGATAGTGGATGAGAGTATTAGACTTAGTTTGAGGAAAGGTAGTGGTAAGATTAGCTATTGTGTCAATGACATGTGAATTGAAGAAGGTGGCTACTTTACTGGCAGTTTTCTTGGGGAATGGGTATGGGTTGTTTTTGGTACCAGGGTTAATTACAGATGAAATGGAGTTCCAAAATTTCTATTTTTGTTTGTAATTTTTTTGAAGGTTTAGATAATATTCCTTTCTATCATTAATGATTAGGCTCTTTGCTTGATTACGGGGCTGTCTAAATTGTAGATCAGTGGGATTCTTATGCTTTTGCGATTTTTTCCATAATTTCTCCCTGGCAGTCATGATTTGCTTGGTAGCTATAGTGAGGATATGACATGCTTAATTTTTACTCTTTTTTTGTCTTACTGGGTGTAGTTTGTTTAGGGTACTTAGATATGTGGAGTTGAAGAACTCAACAGCCTCATCAAGTGACAGAAATTTTAAAATATTCCAGTTGATGCTTCTAAGGATTTCATTGAAAGTTGTAGGGTTAAATTTACTTAGATTTCTAGATTGTTTATATTGGTGTTGGGAAGGTATTACATTTGTTTTATGAACTATATAGGCTGGAAGGTGGTCACTAATGCAGCAAGAAAGTGTTCCTGCTGCTGACATTTTGTTAGGGTCAGAGACTAGTATCCAGTCTAGAACTGAGCCACTGCCTTTATTTTTGTTAGGTCTAGTTGTGTCTGTTTTCAGCTGTGCAAAGTTGAAGAGGCTGATATTTGGTGATGGAGATTGCCCTAAGAAATCTAGCCAGTTTATGTTTACATCACCTAGGATAATTGTCTCGTTATTTGTATTGTTTGCTATCCGGGCAAGAATATCCTCTAGAAGGGGAATACTGTTGCATGGGGGGGGGTGTATATGGCTATGATAGCAAGATACTTAATTGTTCAGTATGAGAAGTGATATAAGTATTTCAGAAGTAGAGAACTGAGGAATAGCCTTGGAGTATGGGACAATGGTGAAGCTGTTTGGAAAGAGTATAGCAATGTCTCCTCCTTTTTATGGGGTCCATCAGACCATAGACAGGCATTCATGGGGGGGGGGGATTTGGAATCTTTTATGTAGGGTTTAAACTAAGTTGTGGTTGTAGCTAATATATCTGGTTTATTCAGGGACATCCAGGCATAGAATTATGGTATTTTGTTTCTGATACTTTGAAGCTTGATTGTTGTGAGATTTAGTGATTTATGTGACTTGGGGAGGCTGGCATTCAAAGATATAGTTCCTGGGTTAGGGTAGATATCTCCACATAGGAATATGTTAGCTTGATTGAACAGGTAGCTGAAAGGTGGGAGGTTTCTTTTTAAGTGACAGGAGATGGAAATATGGTTCTGAGTACAACTATGGAGAGAAAGTAGTTTTAGTATGGTATGTAGAAGTATATAGAGTGCATACATGCTAGAGGATATATCAGAGTAACTCTAGAGAGGTCAAGTTTGTATGGTAGTTGTAGATGTGAGTTTTTGTGGTGTAGAAGTTGTGCTTAAGGATGTTAGTTCAGACAGGAGACATAGTGAAAGGCAAGGGGGCACAGTAGAAAGGTGTACGAATAGGCAACATAGTAGAAAGGTGAAGACATGAAGGAAGCTGTTATTTGTTAGCAATACTTTAGATGTATTAGTAGATAGTAAGAATAAGAGGTGTAGTAGGTAAAGTGATATGAGGATACTAATTACTTTAGGAGGTGTGTAAATGGGTGATTGTTTTATTTTTGAGTGGTGATGTGGTAAGGGTGTTGATTGTTACTGAATGTTAGCCTGGAAGGGGGTTAGTTGCTATTGGATGATGGCACAGGGGAGAGGAGCTAAGGAAAGAATACATGTAATTGATGGGGGGGGGGGTGAATTAAAAGAGCTACATTGATAAATGGTTCAATAGAGGGGATGCCTCTTTAGTCCAAAAGTGCAGGTGAGTGATGAAGAAGGCAAGTGTAGGCAGGGAATTCAGAAACTAGAAGCAGAGTGGGAAAGGGGGAATAACACTAGAGCAATTGGGGATGCATGGGGAGCCATATGCTAAACACAGGGAAAAAAAGTTGATAGAATATTAGGTATACAGGTCAGCTAATACATATTATGCAAGGATGAGTTAAACAGTCCTGGTACATAACCTGTGTTCATGACTGTAACAGGGTAGTGGTTTACTTTACAATGTAGTTAGCAGCTTCCCTATTTTGCAGTTTCTCAGAATGTCTTTAGTGACTGGCTGGTGAATGGGGAAGACAAGGATGAGTGTGGTTCATAATATGAAAGATGACAGATGCTGCAGCAATAAATCAATAAGACCTAACTACAGTGTCTCCTTTTCCATACATCACCAACTGATTCTATGCAGAGGGCTGAGATAGAACTAGATAGAAAGAAAGAGCACTAAGGTACAAGTGCCATATGTTGGTATGCTGTAAAATGCCCATATCATACAAATAGTGTTTCACTCTCTAGATGGCATATTTTGTCACCTTTATGATATGGAGATTGTGGTGGTATATGTGGGAAAGGGCTGTGGGAATGCTGTGTGTGCTGCAGAATGTGTATTTGTATATCTACTCATGATTGTAATGTATCAAAGTTGTATGTGTGTGTATACTTATTTTTTATACTGGTGTGGATACTGTCAATGTTATGTGTGTGCTGTCATAATTAATTACTATGGTTAATGGTGCATTGGGATGGAATGTTGGCATGACTTGAGGTGTTTGCCTTAGGCCATGGACATTGCAATTGTGATTGTACAGAGATATTTTGGTTGGTATGTTATAGTGTGTGTGTGTGTGTGTGTGTGTGTGTGTGTGTGTGTGTGTGTGTGTGTGTGTGTGTGTGTGTGTGCACTCACAAGCAGCAATTATAACAGAAAAGAACAGAGAAGTGTGGAACACAGGCACAGGGACACTTAGCTGATGACTATTTGTTTGCCAGCTGATGTCAGCAGTGTGTTTTTACTGCTATAGGTGTGTGTGGTTACAACTTGAGAACTGAGTTGGCCACTGTGTCTAACTTACAAATAGTAACTATTTATTTTATTTATTTTACATTTGTTGACCGGGATAGTCCAAGTGGATACTTGTCATTTTCAGAGGAGGCACATGGAGAAAAGCTCCATGCATACATACAGAAAAACTGTTACATTAATCAAGTTAAGCCTCTATTACAGATACAATACATAGGATAAAAGTCATTCATTTTGTCATATATAAATCTGATCTGTTATAGAGTGACAATTAGGAAGCAATGTAGGGGTGGCCAAAAGACTTCTTTAGCATAAGTTTATACTGCCAGAGTTAGTCAGGATTAGAGCAAGGACATAGCCATTGTCTTTCAAAAGTAATGGTTTAGATTTTTTTTGAAATGGGTTAGAACAGGTTCTAAAGTAAGCTCAGCAGGTAGTGAGTTCCATATTTTACCAACAGAGTTGGCATATAGAGAGTCTCCAGAGGAGTTGTTGCTTTTGGGGGTTTGGACTAGTAATTTTTTGGATGAGTGAAGTGTCTTGAGGTTGCTGTAAGGGGTGATAATTTTTATAAGCATGGGTGTGTTTTCAGGTTGGTAGAGAATTTTATGTGCTACTATTAGCTGATTGTACTGAAGGGAGATAGGCAATTCTAGCCACCCTAGATTCTTTAGGTTCAGACAGTGATGTGTTCTGTATGCTGCTCCAGTGGCAAATCCAGCAATATGCTTAAAGCAGCTAGAGAGTTTATTATGGTCAGACTTACTCAAGTTTGTGAAGAGAGGGGATGCATAAAGGAGGGTGGAAAGTAGATGAGTATGGGCAATTACCGTCCTAGCTAGTAGAGTAAGAAAAAATAAAATACATAAAATAAATTTGAAAATGAGCACATCTGTGGGTAGAAGAATTATATGAACTTAGGAATAATCATAATATTTGTGATATACCCACTCTGGGCCAGTAATCTAGGAGCCTGAATTCTGACCACTGACACAGGAGAGGGGAGGTCACTTGGAATGCAAATGTATAATCTCAGTATTTCCAGATGCAAACCTCTCTGCATCAAGCACAATTTACCTTAAGAGCACACAGGGCACACACACACTCAGTCTGGAGTCTGGATGTCTATCTGTCTCCTCCAGGTCCCCAATAAGACTCCCCACTGCCACAACTTCAGAGTTAAGTCCTCAGCAGAGTGCCCAAGCCCAGTCCTCTACCAGTATCTTTCTGAAAGCAGTGCCTCGTGTCCCTACTCCATGTAGATGACATACACACACTTTGAGATTTGATTTGCACACACACACGCGCACACACACACACACACACACACACACACACACACACACACACACACACACACACACACACACACACACAATCACCTCTGGGGAATGGCTGACACACATTTACTAGCTGTGCTCCCTTCTGTCCAGATGATAAGGTAGTTATCACTGCTACAGGCACTACAAAGCCAACTACCTAAGGCTCTTACAAGGATACCCAATTATATTGAGTGAAATCAATATTAATACAAATACTAGTTTGACCAGCAGCAAGGCTTTCAAGAGTGGTCAGAGTTGTCACCAAATAAATATATGCAAATACTCTGAAAACTTAAATAATTTTCTAAAAAGGACCAGCCACAATGAAAAGTTTAAATATATTTAATAATACATAATAAAAGAACAAGAAAATACTAAATATCCATTTACAGTAAACACCAGAGTTTCAATCACAGGTAACATTAAAAATAACACAGCTGGAAAGATTTGCACAGTTACAGAAAAACAATACTTAACTATTTTTGCTATATTTTCCTAACTGATTTAGATAATTACTATCCCTGGTCACTTATTAGTGCAAGTCAAGATTAAGTGGGTGAGTGGTCTTCCTTCTTTGTCAGGTTCCAAGAACAGACTGCCCAGTTTGATTGAGACACTTCTCAATATAATATCTAAATATTATTTCAGAGTTCATTATACAGTGACATCACATCTCATCATCTGACTCCATTTCAAACCTCTACCCTCTGAGAGTAGTAATTATCTCCCTGCTAGAGACTTAGACATTTTGTCTATGGCTGCAACCAGAGCTGTAAGATACAATCTTTATGGCCTAATTTCATTTCAACTATTTTTCAAAGTTTCAAAGTTGTGAAAGCTGGATTGTGATTAACTTTTTCTCTCGCAGTATCTTCTGTTAAAACATGCATTTAATTCAGTTACAATAATGCATGTATATTTCTTTTCTTTGTAGCAGGTCACACTGTTGATGCATTTTAACACAAGCAGCTTTGCAAATACATTTTCAACACAAGTGTCTGTACAAATCAGTTTAATAACATATAATCCTTTACAAGATTCCAGCTAGCTGTGCTGGCATATGTTACACATCCACTGCCCTACTTCTCCTGGCATGGCTGGCAGTACCTCCTATTGTCACATCATTCATTGACAAAAAAAGTTAATAGAATTGCAAACAAATCCACTGAAACTGTTGCTAGGTCATCTGTAGATTGCTTAAAAATAAATTTGGTGGACAGTGATAGTATGCATTATATTGCCCTTACAGAGAAATAGATTGAGTAACACCAGAAAAACGTACAATGGAAATTTCACTGACTTCATACTAAAGCAACAGTAAGGATAAGTAGGAGGGTAACATCAGTGGCCTGTCTAAGAGAAAATAAGATTGGCAACTGCATTATTATATAATGATCTATCTGAAATAAGAATATTATTTGGTGGACAATAAGAGCATTTGCTTGCAGACATATCAGCAGCTGTGAGTAGCCAATATGAATTCTAATAAACACAGCAGAGCACAATTTCTGGAATATTTAGTTTGATACAAGTATTTTGTAACTTTATTTACAGATGACATGAACAAGAAGAGAGATGAGGAAACACTACTACTGGCAGAATATGTAGACAGCTCTGTCTGATGTCTATTGTAATGCATAGGTGACTAATAAACTAAACCTTGCGGGGCAGGAAATGTGATACTGTGGCTTATTAAAGGAGGGAAAATTGGAGGAGTAACTTGAAAAGGAACTGAAGCACACAAAAGCTGTATCTCCCAAAAAAGTCTGTTATCTCAGCAATGATTTGATGTTTCTGGATGCTTTTTTTCACTGAATGTGTGACATGTCAGTAGGAAAAACATTTGAAGAGCACTGCATAATAGTGAGTGGTACTAGTGGCCTCTCAGAATTAGCACTGCTTCTCTGTTCTTCTGTTCTAAGTGAATGGAACTGAAATGTGACAGTCCAGCCATGGGCATTATTCTCAACAACTGTTGCACTATGGGGAATACTTAGCTTTAGAAGAAAGCAAGCTCTGATTAGGGATGTCTAACCCAAGAAGGACACTGAGAGTTACAAACACTAGAAAAGTATTTGTGGCTAACATTTTCTAATGAATACAAGTTATCAATGTGTAATAATTCAAGAAAAGATAAAAACAAGTGTTTTTTAAATTTTTTCCTGTAGTGGTCCTTTAAGGCAGTTCTAGGCCAGTCAGCTCAGAGTTCAGGGTCGAATTGTTTTTCCTTCCCAGCCACCCTGTTGTAGTTCTGTTCTTAAACCCAAAATGTATGTTGTTAGCCTGCCCCTTATAATAATTTGACAGCAGAACTCCCTCCCTCTCCCGTTTATTGGCTGTTGACAATAAGCACATCATTATCGCTTTGTAAAGTCTCTCCCGTTAAACAACAGTTTAAAAGACATTTGATAAAATTGTTTAATTTTTAGTCTACTAATCCTGCTTGCACTGAATTTAGTATCAGATTAGTGAGTTATTTTGCTATAATTTTATTGGTTCGTGCTGGTTGCAGAAGAAGGTGTATAGGCTAGGTTTACTCCAAGTAGTTATAGTTATCCCTGCCCCCAAAATCATTCCTGTCAGTATCATAAGCCAACATGTCTCACAACTTCTCTATCCAGCCTGTTTAAATGGATACTCTGTCAATTGTAAATGACGTATATGTCTTCGGACCGAGGAACTAAACTTTACAGGAGTTACCTACCACTGTTTGACATCACATGCTCATCAAGAGCTGTCCCACCCATAGCATCATCTTTCATTTACCACTAATTCCATTCCTATCTGTGTTCTGTGTGGAAGGAAATATGCTGATCGTAGGATCCTCACAAGGGTTTCTTCAGTTCCCTGTCTTTTTCTATTTAAATTTTAGCTGAACATCAAATTGTCTTTATGCTGAAACTGCTTCAAATTATTTGTGTCGTGCATTCTATTTTTCTTTCTCTCTCTCTCTCTCTGTCACACTCGGGGTCAGTGTAATGTACATTTTTATTATTGAATGAAGTTGACAAGGTTTCACTTTCCGAACCTTAGCCTTACACAGTCTAATTTCATTCATAATAAAGTTCAGATGTGAAAATGCACATCATAATTTATTTCAGTGGAGGAAACAAACACCATATTACTTTTTTGCTACCTTCCAATTTGCTGCACTTTTTAAAATATATTAAGCTAGCTGTACTACATGCTGTAGTATTCATTATTCAGTGCAATTAGCTCTTTACTGTAAAATTTGGCAAACACATAAGAAGCATACTAACAATTAATTTGTTTCTCATTTATTTTGCACTGGATGAAAATCTGATTGGTTGGAAAAAAATATTACGTTATCAATCAGTGCCATGCACTGTCAGATTTTGAATTAACTCTTATCCAGCAAGCATCCATGTATGCACCATTTTCTTACTGTTTTGACTCCAAGAAATAAGCAACACATTTGTTATTTTTCTTGGAGAGAGGTTTATAATAAAAAACAGTAAGAACAGGGTACACATACATGGATGAATGTTTAACTGAAATGGAACTATTAGTCTGGCTATACACTAACAAAGGATTAATGACACCTCAGATGGCCACCTCATCTGCAAACATATTTTTAAAAGGTAGCGAGTTTATTGTCTCAGTGTATGTGCCAGAAATTTTATTGTAAAATCAGTTTGTGGCTGTTCCTCGGGATTTTTATATTGTGCTTAGTGCCTATATATTGAAATCTATTAGAACGTTTCTAAGCTATTTCTTTGCCATTTGTTGGTCCACTTGACTTTGCTACAGGTTTACATTTTATAATTATCAGTGGGGTTAAGCTGTGGCTGTCCTACAATCCTAATGACTTTTTTTAATTGCAGTTTTCCCATTCAAATCAAGTGCTTGTAACAGGCTGCAGAAATGCTTTAGCTGTAATGTTTCCCAATTAACCTCTAAATCAACTACATCTTTGAGTAATAAGTTTCCCTTTTTTGTCCCTCCATATGTGCTGACAATATTAATAAAGAAGTGATAATGTTCTGTGACAGAATAGCAGCTTAGCATTCTTTATTTTCCCTTGAAAGCTAATCCATTACATATACTATCGTTTAGTGTCCGTATGTGGTGTGCAGTATGCATGGTAAGGATAACCCTTTAATGTATTAGTTGTGGTGTGCAGTATGCATGGTAAAGATAACCCTTTAATGTATTAGTTGTGGTGTGCAGTATGCATGGTAAGGGTAACCCTTTAATGTATTAGTTGTGGTGTGCAGTATGCATGGTAAGGGTAACCCTTTAATGTATTAGTTGTGGTGTGCAGTATGCATGGTAAGGGTAACCCTTTCACGTATTAGTTGTGGTGTGCAGTATGCATGGTAAGGGTAACCCTTTAATGTATTAGTTGTGGTGTGCAGTATGCATGGTAAGGGTAACCCTTTAATGTATTAGTGAAAACTTTGCTTAATGATAATGTAGTAATGCAGTAAAGTGCACAACAGACAGGGTTAACTCATTAGCACCTATGTGGTATGGAGTATCACACCTCTAGCAGCCTACACACATCTTTGCATTCCAGTGTTTTCTGAAAAATCAAAATAAATGTTAGCATTTTGTGAACAATAAAAGTTATTAAAACCTTACAAATGGCACTATTACCAGTAAGAAGTATCCTTTACAGCAATAAAAGTCAGTATATCCATAGTCTTTCCATAAATACTATAATATATTATAATGCACACAAACTCCAGTTATTTTTTTGCTAAACTTTCATAAACAAATTGTCATGCCTTGTAAACTATATGACCTAGACATAAATTGTTAAAGCTCTTTTGTTAACCAGACATAAGTTTTGACATGACAGCAAGAACTTCCTCTCTGGATGCATGTTTATTGAGATATTTACAGAAATTTGAAAACATTAGTTTGGTTCTATAATTAGCAATATAAATAACACTGAATATCTCTAAAGATGTGCAACTCACAGTGCAAATATCAGTGACAGGTTTCTTCAACAATATCCCTGATGCCATGCAATAGTAGTAAGTCACTCATCTTTGGAAGTATTCAGCATGTTTGGAAGTATTAGTTATTGTCATGATTACCACAAAAACCTTGTAGTATCTCCAGTTTATTGTGATAAAAATGGACTTTGGCAATGAATTGTCCTGTCTTCCACTATAGCATTTCACACCATATTCCTCAATAGCATGCAGTTCTCTCAACTACAAAAATATGAACATAAATATGAATAATAAGTGGCAAGAAGTGATTAGTTTCTTTATTGTGGGGCATCCTAGATTACCAGTCTTAGTGCCATTTTGTTAATTATTCCTTGCTCTTTCTAATACTGGCTATTATTAGCTGTTAAGTTACTTAAAGAAGCCAGATCCACAAAAGGTCTGGACACCATAAGTAGCTATGGGTATTTACTGGACACATACAAAAAAGTACTATAGGACTGAATGAGTTAAAGGACATGAGACTTCTGATTGCAAAAGTAGCAGGAAGCAAGGTCCTCCAGTACATTATTTTTGTTAAAATACATCTGTTCCTTTGTGATGATAAGGGGTTATATCTAAGTGTCATATCATTCAAGCAGTATCAATACCATTGATTTTGCAGATATTCCAAGACCTCTGTGTTTGATGACCATTTTGGCCTTGCCAGTACCCTCTGTCATGTCACTCTTCCTTTTATATGTTACAATTTCTAGAGTGATATGTTAGATATATACTGGAAGGTCCATCAGCTCTGACTTGGACCATGCATTTCTTATGTCATGAAGTCAGTTGTATGTTTACATGCATAGGAGATTATTTTCTACTGGATATAAATATTTAGTTTTTATTATGATTTTTCTCTTTCAGTTAAAGCAGTAATAGAAACAAACATTTTTAGTATGGTTATTTTTATTACCACTGCTTGCTAACCATCAGCTATCCCATTATTAACTGGACCAGTCATTCCTCCTTAGAGAAAGAGTCAGTCATGAAAGACCATTATCTAGACTGACATGCCATTCTGATAAAGATCTACATCCCCAGCCTAGGTGGCTGATGTATAAGCTCATCTGTAAGAGGGTTTGGTATAAAGTTTTGTTCATGGCATTGTGCACATTCTTGTTCGTGGCATTGTGCAGGTTCTTGTTCATGACATTGTGCACATTCTTGTCTGTGGCATTGTGCAGGTTCTTGTTCACGGCATTGTGCACATTCTTGTCTGTGGCATTGTGCACATTCTTGTCCTTGGCATTGTGCAGGTTTTTATTCATGGCATTGTGCACATTCTTGTTTGTGGCATTGTGCAGGTTCTTGTTCATGGCATTGTGCACATTCTTGCACACACCCCTGGATGACAACTGTTTATTACAGCATGATAGAACCAAGTACATGTCCCTTACCTGTATGCTATACCTTTATTCCTGTTTTATTGCAGCAGGCCATTGTCACAACAGACCAGATGACTTCTTTAAGCCAGAATAGGCAAGCTAGCACTGACTGCTTACTGCCATCCTCTCTGGTCAGGCCAATGGGTCAAAGCTGGTTGGTTTTGACAGGTCGCTCTTCTAAACTTAAAGTACTATAGCCTGTTGCCAAAGGATCAGGGATGTATTTATAAGCTAGAATTGAGTTTAATATGATTGATGGGGGTTATTAGGTTTTAATTGAGTCTGTCTAATAAACTGCTTTGTATATTATCTGGTATTATGGAACCTGATTTCTTAATTTTGTTTGTAGCATTTGTAGTGTCTGTAGTCATTTAGGGGATGACTCCCTCATTATATAGTACATTATCATATTTCTTTACTTTTTTGTGATATTAACAATTTTTTTCTGCAAGTACATTCACCACATCCTTTTGCTGAGTAATTACTTCATCGTGTGATAGCATGGTATACTTCAATTTATTCTCACAAGTATTCATGTATATAGCCGGCCTTAGGCATAGGCCAAATAGGCAGCCACCTAGGGTGCCACTCTAGCAGGGGCACTTTTCCAGTAATTTGGATGGTGTAGGTAGACCAGGATGGGGGCATTGGGTGGTGTTGAGGGGTGCTGTGGAGTCCTTTTGCTAGGGCACCAGTTATCCAAAACTGATCCTGTTCTTATATAATTGAAAAATGCCTTATTAATTTCTACCTTCTGCAGTCAAGAGTTCCTACTTGGGTATGGAAGATGTGATAAAAAAGTTATTTGGTTTCTGTAGTTTATTTATCTGTACATGATTTTACAACTATGGAAATTTGTGAAAGGTAATTAATATGTCTTTTTCTTTCATATAGCTTACATTTTTGATCCTAACAAATAGATTGTTGTTCCATTTATTTTCATTTTTGTGTATTACAAGTTGCGGTTTATTACTGCAAAAGACAATATTGTAGCATTGCACTGACAGAATGCTAAGATTTACTTGATTCATTTAGGATACTATCTCAGCCTATTTTTGTTAATATGACATTTATCATATCATACTTATACCTTTGTTAAATTCAAGGAATAATGATTTATAAGTGAATTAGTCTCACTTTATTCTTAGACTATAGCAGAATGTGTCATGATCTATGTTAATGCTACAGTGTATTTCGTAGTAAGTGAGGAGAAGAAATATTCTAGACTTACATAATATCTAAGATATTGCGATTTCTAGTTGGAATTCTTGCAGTTTGTTCCAATTTCTTTTGCTTCCCTTAATTTGTTTGGCATATTTCATCACCATTAACCCCTTTTTTCCAATTTTTACACGAGGTTTGGGTGTCATATCAACTGTCACCACCTATCTCAATTGAACTGCAACTCCTACTTTCTTTCATAGTCATGCCTGACTGTCACACATGAATGAACTGTGTGAAAGAAGACATTTTTTGGATGTACTTGTTTCTTCTTCCTTCTTCTAGTCTTTCCCAAATCATCTTCAGCTAATCATCTGCTTTCCTACACATGTGCCCGAACCACTGCAGCCTGTTCTCTTTGACATTTTCTGCACTTTGGCTTTTGCTCTTATGTCATCATTTCTTTATCTGTCCCACTGCGTGCATCTTACCGCCCATATTAGACACTTTTATTTGCATCATCTCTAGCTTCCTCAAGTGCTATGCCTTCACTGACCAGGTTTTGGTGCTATACAGTAGTATTGGTATGTACACCTTGCTTTTCAGCTTCTTTGGCATTATTCTGTCACAAACTACCTTGGCACTCTGTGCCAATGGGCTGCAGTCCCTCTGATTCTACAGCTGACCTCCTCATTTAGACTTCCCTTCTCCTCAACTACCCTTCCCAGATGCTTGAAGCTGTTCTGCTAGTTTCCTCTCTGTCTCATTTTCATCTTCTTCTGATTTCCCCATTTGCTACCATGACAACTGTCTTGTCTGTATTCTGTTTTTTCCCATGTGCCTTTAGTTTTGCATTATCTTTCCTTATCGTTTGCTGAAGTTTCTGTTCATAGCCTGCTTGTATGCCACATTGTCTCCATATAGCAGTTTTGTTGATCTGTCCCCTCAAATCTGTTTGCTAATGTTGTTGATCACCAGTATGAACAGCAGTAGGCTCAGAACTGAACCCTGATGCATGCCAACTCCCACAAGGAACCCCTCTGTGATTCTGAACACTGTATTTCTGTAACTAGGTCCTTGTACATTGCATTCACTTAGTCTGTTAGTTTTTCTGGGACTTTGAACCATCTCAGAACTGCCCAAATTAATTATCTTAGGACCTTGTCATATGTTTTATCTAAGTTTTGGAATGCCCAGTTGGACTCTTTCTTCATCTCTAGCTTCTTCTCCACTATCTGTCTAACCTCTGACATTGACTCAATTGTGCTGCATCCTGATCTGAATCTGAACTGCTCATCTCCTATTTACTTTCTACAACTCTGCTTATTAATTTATCAGTCACTGTCTCTGGCATTTTCATGCAGTGTGACAGGAGTTTTATACCTTTATTTATTTTTTATTTATCATTTTTTTAACTGAGTAAGTTAACTGGCCCAAGGACCCCTTTCATCCATGATGTGAGCCAAGCAGTCAATAACAAAGTACAAACAAAATGCATACAGATTAAAGTAATTTGCTGACACATTGCAAAAAAAAAAAATGGAAGCAGAGAAAGTGCTTGTTAAAAGGTTGCAGTATTTTAATACTCCTTTTTCTGCTATTTGCCTAATGTTGGGAGACATAAAGCGAGTGTGCAGGAGCAGAATGTATTGCTTATATAAAGTGCAGTGGAAAGGGTTTAGAGTTAGGGTTGGAGAGGCAAAGGAACATATGTATGTGCCCCTGTTAAAATAAGTCAAACTAAATACAAATGTAGCAGATTACGCAGAACTTAAAATTATTTTTTTAAAAGTTCATTTGTGCATTTTCTTTAACAAAGCAAGAGAACAACAGGTGATCAGCAGAGTGAAAACATTCAAACAATCATTCACAACAGACAAAAGAGAAGAGACAGTGACTGACTATAAGAGCACATGAATGGACAAGATATGGATGGGTGGGAAAACAGGGGAGGTAATCTTATTCTACATGCAAAAGACATCTGAAACAGTTGGGTGGTGGTGTTTGTGGACAGCACTGGTAGGCTTGAGCTTTTGAGCATTATTCAGGAAATTCAGGTAATTTGTATATCACTGATATCAAGGGTAATGGCCATAACTTTCTACCGCTGAGCATTAAAAATCATATCAATGACCTTTAAAACTCATAACATACTCAGAATGAGGAACACTTTTTCTTATTTTTCACAATAGGCAACCATTATGTAATAGCTCTATATACTTAGTAACAGATGACCTTTCTATAGTCTTAGATTAATTATTTAGGTTCATAGATAAATACTAAGATAAAGGCCCCCAGGGCCATTATAAGCCTAGCTGTGTAATCCAACCCAATTGTATCCCTGTGTATAGTGTTTTGTTAATAGTACAATTCAGGTGCCACAGTGGACTTCTTGGTGCCATATGTGTCTTATATCATAGAACAGCATGCAAAACTGGTCTAATTGTAGGGTACAGTGTAGTAGAAGCTACAGTTATTTGCAGCATTGGAAGAAACTTTGAGGCTATTCTTATGTGGAAACATTTCTGTCAGGCCATCCAGAGTATTCTTTGCATTCCTTCAGACCATATACTTTTGAGACTGTACAGTGGATAGAGTGGATTTACAAGTTTGATGGTTAGCAATAATAGTTAAGCTCCCGGATTTACTAATCTTCCTTGCAGGACTAATCTAGTCCTGCATGGAAGCAGCAGTTTAGAAGGAGGATGGCAGCATGCCATGCATATTAATGAAGGCGTGTTGCCTGACCTCCTAATCCTACATGGAGCATGGACGAGTGCAGGAGGTGTGTCTAAGAGCAGAGATCTCAGAATAAACACACCCCTGCAAAGTAGAACAGCAGAAACTGTAAATAAATGAGCGAGACCACTCATAGGTGTCCGCATATCTCCACCAACAGTCCCCATGTGTTCAACAGCAACAGTACATATAAATAAAATGAAGAAACCCTTTTACTTATTTTTTAAAGCCTCAAGTACAGCTAACCATAGGTGCGCGGGTTTGCCCATCGCTTAGCTATGGTTAAAGCAACTGAAAAGGCTGAAGAGGATAACAAGGAATATATATGTGAAGGAAACAGCACAGCAATAGTGTAGTGGATAGAGCATCTGCCTAATGAACAGGTATTCCTGGTTTGAGTCCCACTGCTGCACATATTATTTTCCTTGTGAAATCTGTATATGAACATACTTTTACATCTTTTTGCTGTATAACCTACATAATAAAATTTAAATGTGAACTGGAGTACTGTATTAAATGCACATGTGAAGTATCAGTGTCATAATGAATAAGGCACTAGTAAGCAGGTTTAAGCACAGATAAGTAGTAGTAAGCATATATAAGCACTAGTAAGCGTGATTAAGTGTGTTTGCGTGGAGGTAAGCATTGCCTACACAGATTAAGCAAAGTAGAAGCTAACTGAGTGTAAGAAACTGTAACTGGAGGTTAGCAGTGCTTACCATCGCACAAACCTGCTTACAACTGCTTTAAAGTGCCTTAATCACTCTGTACCTAACGGCCCATGTTCTGCCCAGCAACAAAATAAACTGCCTCTGCAAAGCTAGAACTCAGGACCCTGTACATTAGAGTCACTGTGGATAACCACTAAGCCGTCATACTAATACATATGAATGAGGTATCAGCAAAATAATCCTCACCCAGGAAAATCAAACCAAACATGTGAACTGAATCTATGTACAGTGTGAAGTGGCATAACCTGATACATTACATAAATATGTGAACTAGAGTACTGCAGTAAGCATAGATGTGAGGTGTTATTGTAATAAAGTGTAGAAGTAGTAGAAGTGTAAAATCATGAATACCAGACATATATAGAACCTGTAATGAATAATAAATCACTGCCAAAAGGCAAATATAGTGTTAATTAACTATTAAGCAATGCTAACCGCAGCACAGCTCAACTTAGTAAGAGTAAGCAATGTGTAGGGGCTCCAATCCAATCTGCTTAGCGGTATACCCCTTTAAGCACTGCCAACTTTAGGTAAGCAGGTGTGCCCATAGCTTAGCCTTTTCAAACCTGGCCAGTCATGGAAAAATGTGGATAATTGGCTGTATTTAAACCTCACAGGCGGGGATATGTTTCATAACTGGTTGTAGCTTCCTATGGCAGGCAGAATGGCTGGTGTGGGTGAAGGCACTCATTTTAGAGCGCAGCGCTGGGGCATCCAGGAGTCAAAAATCATGGTATGGCTCTTGGTAAAACACCATGAGGAGAGACTACTGCAGGGCCATTACCAGGGCTCGCAGTATAAAACTGAGGCCTGGGACAGTCTCGCCCATGACCTCACCAGTGCCACAGGTATCCCCCGGACTGGTGAGCAGGTCAGGCACCACCTTGCTGACCTGAAGCTGTGGAGGGGGGATGTACTGGAACAGTGGATCCAGGAGTCTCAGCAGGTAGCTAATGTCCCAGTACTAAGTACTCATTCTACTAAGTAGTTAAGAATTGCCTAGCTTGTGTATACGATGGATAGGTATGGCTAAATATCACTGTATTTCTCTGAAAGCTGCAGATGAGCAGGCTGCAAACCAGCAAGCCCATGATGCTAGGTTGCAAAGGCTGCGTCACAAGGCAGGTTAGTAATTAGTCTGCATGTACTGTCATAACAAGTAAATATAAGAGCCTTAGAAAGTGTTGTACCAGTAGAAATAAATGTGTAATAGTCTGTGAATAAAGGTATAACCCCTGGAGTGCTGTTGTTTACTCATCTGTCATATGTTGGCAAACTGTTGCATACTATAAATGGTACTGTTGTATTTTAAACAGTGCCACCCACACTGTGGTATGCAGATAAAATGTGTATGAAGTCCTGCATAACAATGCTGAAAGTGCCAAGAGGTCAGTCATATTGTACAAGTGAGGGAGACTTAGATAGAAAACAGTAGAAAGCTTTCCATCAATTACCTGATAGCACAGCATACTGTGATGTTAACCATAATTTCCTGTCACACACAGTAGGGGGTTGATTCCTGTGAGTGCTACTAAGTTATATGCATAATCATACCCCACAACTGTACATATTTTGTTACAATGTTCAGCTGGAAAGCTGTATGCATAATTACACCCAACTGTACTGAATTGGCTAGAATGTTCAAATTGAAAGTTGTATGTATATTCATACCCCACAACTGTTCCAATATGTCCAACATGTCCAGATAAATGGCCCATATCATCATCCTGGTACCCTTTTCCTCTGACAAAGCAGTGTGATAATCCAAGAAATGTAGGCAGCTGTTAATGACATATAACTGATAGTTAAATGTGTACATAGTCACAGAATGTATATGAAAACAAACCTGTCAGTCTAGCTCCTTACCCAAAGTGTATGACAGCAATTCTCAACATATGTTGCATTAACACCTGCATCTTGCCACGCCTGTAAGACACAGGTCACATATATAATAATCTATAAACATACCAGTGTACAATATAAAGCCATTAGGTAGTGTAATAATACTTGTAAGGGAAAGATCACTGCATTGACTAAGAATGTTGTGAAAATTACAAGGATATATTAGTTGTTAATTGAACTGTCTCTCTCACCCCTACCATATGTGCAAAATAACCCAATGACACTCCTCAACTGGTATGTGTACACTCCAAATTTTTGTTAGGACATATGTCCTAAAGGTTAATAAATATTCACATTTGTTTTTATGCATGTGCCATGTTAAAATACACCCATATTGGTGGCCTGTTGCCATCAATGAAACCTGCATGCTCTTGTAATGGCCACTGTTGTTCCATATATGCATGTGTTCTGCTTGCTCTGCAACTGTGTTAAATCTGGTGTTTTGGGTTAATGGGAATACTTATGCATGCTGTTATAACTAATCTTCAATGTTGTTGACTGTTACTAACCCATATCTGTCATAAACCTGTGACAACATAGCTCATATGGGAAAGCCGTTCCCAGCAGACCCTCAGCTGGCCATGGCACCTGGCACCTGGCACCAGCACATCTGGGGCCCAGCCTGGGACCTCCTCATTCGTGGGCCCTGTGCCACCTTTGGGTGGAACCACTGCAGGGGATGGGGCTTTCCCCCCTTGGAGAGGACGCAGAGGGGAACCTGTCACCCATCAACAGGTCCGGGCTGTGGTGCATAGGGAGCTCAATCTGGAGTATCGAGACTAGCTATGCTAGCATGAGGGCCGAGTGGAGCTATTAGAGGGCATGCCTGCCCCTCCTACACAGTGCCCAGCACAGCCAGGTTTGGGGCCGTGAAGGAGCAGTGGTGACTGCCCATGGGTGGGGACCTCAGTCACACTTTTCCAGTTGTGGGCTCATGATCTTGTGACTTCCAAACACCCCTCCCCGTCCAAGGTGTTTACCCCCACGTGCCATATACTGCCCCTGTATGCATCTTGTTTGTATTGTCTGTTAACCTTCCCAACCTACCTCCCCAAATATACCTACTACCTCTCCCCAACATCCCACTCTCACCTGAAAAACAAAAAGGGCAATCTGTTCCCACAAAAAAACTCCGCCCATACATAGCTGTCCATTTTGCACACATGTCCACTGGACACATGTAATCTGCTCTAATTGGCATCACAATTAATATATGTTGTCCTCACCCCTCTCCCATGGGCTTGAGGGTCTAAATGTACCTGCAAATTTAGCGTATATGCACAGCTGTTGCTGTAGCAGAAATGGGCAGCTATGGACCTTACCTATACCCTTCCTGCACATGCCTAGCTATTTTCCCTACTGTCTTTCCCTCTTTGTGCCCCTTTTTTCACCACTTTCCTATCAACCCCTTTTTCTTTTCTTTTAAAGAAATTAATGCGGGGGTAAGTGGCAGCAAGCACTTTTAAGAAGCAGTAAGCGGATTTCTGCAGGGGTAAGCTATACCTACACAGGTTGAGCAATTCCGAAGTTAACTGACTGTAAGAAAACATAAGCAGAGGTTGGCAGTGCTTACCATCACGCAAACTCATGCAAACCCACTTACAACTGCTTAAAAGTGCCTTAATCACTCTGTATCCAATGTCCCTTGTTCTGCCCAGCAACAAAATAAACTGCCTCTCCAAGGCTCAAACCCAGGACCCTGCATTCCATACACAAAGTGATTTACCATGAAACCATGATAGATAAACATAACCTGAAGTTTTCACAAACTTATTATCCAGCACAATCAATCAACAGTACAGGAAATGTATTAATACCATACCACACAACCTGTTAAAGCAAGATGTCTGGACAAAGTATTCCACACTGTGGATACAAACAGGGATATATGTCAACTAATGCTCTAATACACTTAAAATGTCACTAGTTACACAGTTATATGTATTATAACGCATATGTAGAAGGAGATGAAGTCTGAAACGCAAAAGTGTCGGCACTAGTTTCTGACTTCAGTGCTGTAATCATCTATGTCAGTTGCCAAGAGAATGAGGTACAGGCCAAAATATGAGCCGAACATGCATTGACATATGGACAGATATATATCTGTAAACGTAGACAGATAGACAGCTATATGTAGATATATATATTCATGTATGACTCACAAATAATCATATAACATCAATTGTATATAGATACATATATATAGATATAGCTATATGAGATACATATAGGTACAAACACATATACACATACAAAAGGTATTAGTAGCCGTACATATGTAGAAGTAGTGTGGAAGTACTGGGTGCAAAGTATATCCCTCAGCCACAAGCCCTTTAACTGCCACCTGTGAAATGTGTAGTGTGGCAACCATTCCCACAAATGAGAATACTGACATTAAACATATACCTACCCACAATTCAAAGGACATGACATGACACACAGGTATGCATACACAGATAACCTTTATTTGTGTACTATACAATAATGTATGCCAATACTTATACCACATAAGGTGAAATATGTAATCAGTGATGAATGCAAGGCCCACACAAAACAGTAGATGCAAGCAATGTGGATATACACCATACTATGCTGTCCAGGCCAAGGCCTTCAGTTAGTACAACCATAGAAACAGGATTCACCTTCAAGATACGTAACAATCAACAATTACAGATGTAGTTCAGCAGCCTCCAATTACACCCTGTAGTCAAACCCTAGGGAGAAAAGTAGCACTTGTGTTAATTTCACAGTATCTTGTACATAACATTGCTTAACCTAATATCTTACTATCACACTGAATGACCCTTGTCTTAACAGTTGTATCCCTGAAAAGGTGTCATAGCCTAGGTTAATGGCATTGAACCCCCCATAAGATGCTGTACAGGGGCAAGAAATACTGTGTACCACATACATACCTCTGGAATGTACAAGAGCACATATGTGTTCTCCAACTGGTGCCCCCATATATATGGACTTGGCCCAACAGTTGTTGTGGGAATCCATGACAAGACTGGGATTAAAGCAGTAATGCTAGTGGTAAATAATGATAGGCCATTACCTAACAACCCCTTTCTGTATCACAGCAGGACAAAGACTGGCATATATGTGGAGGACAGAGGCAGGAAAATAGGGCCATATTTGCATTATTGCTGTTACACACCCTGGAAATTGCTGGTGTCACAGGATTCATTGCAGCATACCCTTATGCAGGAATACAACATTGAAATACAAATGGATGTAGCCATGTACTGATAGCACTCAACAGACAGACTGCCACTGATATATCTGAGACAATACCTGTGTGGTGCACAGACAAAACCTAACAGCCAATCCCCCTGTTATCATATGGATAGGCCCACACTTGAGAGCTATGCAGTTAGACAACATTTCATGCAAAAGTACCATGTACACAGAAACCCTGTAAGACCAACAAGATACAGTGCACACGACAACACTACTCACACTGTTTGTAGGTCTGGAACGTTACCCAAATGTGTATTTGGTCCATGTCTGCAGGTTCTGCCGTAAGAGGTATTGCTACCTGCTGTCTGTAACACTGATGTCCACACACAGGAAGGATGTCATCCATACTGGAAAGGTGAAGGGAAAACACCCACAGAAGTCAGCAATTTAAAGTACAGGGTTGCTGTGACGGTGGTTATCTGAAGTATTACACAGCAGGTTGCATGCAATTAGCAACTGGTGGACACTGACTGGTGCAGAGGCCATCACCTAATCATGTGCAATACCAACAAAAGCATGCTGCAATCTATTCAAACCATCTCAATCACTCTACTGGAGAGACTGAGAGAGAGAGAGAGAGAGAGAGAGAAAAAAAAATAATAACATTAATAAAAGTAACAAAGCTCAAGGTTGTGTTACAGTTGAAAAAACATAGCAGGTATGTGAAACAGATATGTATTTACTTGCATGTAGTATATGGCATAGAATAATAGGATGTATAATGTAAAAGGATTTATATGTGTCATCAGTAATTGTTCGTGTAATGATGTTCTGCTCAACAACTGCTCTGGACAATAGTGTGAGTCCCTGTGGGCATTGGGACACGCCTGTCAACTGTGCAGATCAGCAGTGAATGGCAAAGATGTGACCCATGATATCTGTGTTCTGTACATTACTGTGGCCAACGGCAGGTGGGGCTATTAATACTGCCATGATAGACACATGGGTGTGAGACCACACCACCTGCAGGACAGTCAAGTTAAAGTGTAGCATAGCATGCCCAACTGCCATAGCAGTATAATATGCTTATCTAAAATCTGTCACCATATATACCCCCACAATGTTAGTCTGTGGTCACATGTGACACCTGTCTGTGTTGCAGCAAGGCAGAACAGTTCAGCTGTGAAGTAAAGAGAGTTACAAGAGTGTGAACCAGATGTTTGTATGCACCTCACATACAGATACATATATGTGTGATACATATTCACAGCTATGTATGTCTATGGAACCTCAGACAGTTATACATATATATAGGTATATAAACTACACATAATGATATCTACACATATATGCACATATGCATATATATATATATATATATATATATATATATATATATATATATATATATATATATATATATACACAAACAGATACATACACACATATACATAATACTGACACATATAAGTATACACACACACACACACACACACACACACACACACACACACATATATATATATATATATATATATATATATATATATATATATACATATGTCAATGCATGTCCCCTGCCATGACATGTGTAAGAGAACATCACACATCAATACACAACTTATCTACACACCAGTACATGGCTGCAAAATAGAGTGTGGAGTGTGGTGTGTAACCTATGCTGGGAACACATCACAATTGTTTGAGAAGGTGGGATATATATGCTGGTGAAGGGTATTAGGCACTAACAAGACAGCATACAGGGCAGGTATATGACACATGTGGTGGTTAAACACTTTGGATGTGTAGTTCCATTTGGAATGTGGAGGCCATTGAGCCCCCATATTGGAACAAAGGGAACATGGTGCCCACCCATGGGCAGTCACGACAGCATCTACATGGTCAGAAAGGTGCCTGGGTTGTGAGCTTAGCAGAAGGAACATGCATGTTGAACCTTGTGTATGTGTACTGCATGCCTCCAGGTGATGTATCACATACCCCATGTCTCTGTAGAGCTCCCTATGCACAAGCCCCTGGACCTAACTGGGTAACAGTGTGCTCCATGGGGGGGGCACCATTCCCTGAGGTGGTTCCACATGAAGGTAGTGCCAGAACAGTAGATAATGAGGTTCCATGGCGGATATGATGTTGACTGGTAACATGTGCACATTAGGTGGGAGTGGTATTGCTGCTGGCAAATAACCCCTACACATACTGTTATGTAACTGTCATGGAACATATGTGGGTTGTAATAGTCCACACAATCCCAGAACATGTCCAAGAGCATGCATAGGTATCTCCAATAACACAGAATGGCAAATGTGTAGCAATCACTTAGCAAGCATACCACATGCATCTGTGGAATCATAGTGGCAGTGATAATGCCATGCAGGTGAAATACTCTGTAACAGCCCAGCAACTCTAGCGTCCCCACAGGGAGCATGTCTATAAATACATAGTAGACAGTGTTGTACAATATAATATATGTCCCAATGGTAGATATACCGGAGACATACCACTTTCATTATGTGAACATTAAGTTGGAGCTGATATGGTGGTGGGAGACTGATATGCGTATTGTATTATGGTAAACATGCCATATGACTTGCTCAGACATATTTAAATCTTTATGTCTTTTAGGGAGTATGGCGCACTCAAGGAATCCCGCCTACAGTGCCACTGAGGATGACATAATACTTACCAGCATCATCCAGAACTACCAGCTGCTGTTCTCAAGGACAAGCCAGGACCAGCATGAACGGACAGCCATGTGGAACAATGTGGTCCACAGGGTGAATGAGGTGGGGATGCACATGCATACGTATGAGCATGTCCGCCATCATTGTAGTGACCTGCTCCGCCATGTAGATCGCCGTGCTGCTGCCATGTGGGGTCACCACCTTGCAACAGTGAGGGAGCCATAACATCCATCCCCCCTTCACCAGAGTGGAGGAGCTGCTCACAAGCCTTGTAGCACCTGCCCACACACAAGAGCTACAGACATATACAGTCATGGAGGTGGGTGCTACCCACACACCAGACATGGAGCATGCAGGTAAGGTTCCAGGGCATATCAGTAGATCACTGTTGTGTATGCATCTGTACAGGTAGATCATGCATATGTGAGATGTGGAGTCTGTTGCTGTGTAGTACTGACAAGCAGTTATACATAATCTGTAGTACTGTGGACTTCAGCTGCTGTTTTACTGTAATATTGCAGCTACCCTTTAGCAATGCCACAGCTGTGGCCACTGACATCAACTCTATCTCATCTCAGTGTAGGTACCTCTGGGATACCAGCAAGGCAGCGGCCGGATGCCGGTGAGTATGGTTTAAGGTTATGCTTGGCAATTCACTGTGCATGTCATAGCTAAGGTGTAGGCCATGTACACATCTAACACACCTACCCATAATGCATGATGTACATGTTCACTGACAGAGCACACACCTCACTAATGGGATTACCAGCCTCAAACACATGCAATACACAGACCATCTCAGACAACTGTGGCTACACTCCAGTGCACATTGCCCAGGCACAGCTGACATCTGCCTAACATACACAGCTATGCCATACACAGAGCAGTTGAACATGCTACATATAATGAAAACCCACTCCCTCTGCAAACACATGCTCCAGGGTCCTAAAACCCATCAACACATTACACAGAACATACTGGAGGGATAGGGTCTTGTCCTGGGGAATTCTCACACTCTGGAATGGACTACCCATTCATGTCAGGCAGTGCTACTCATTGGCTCTCTTTACAAAAACAGTTGACAACTGGATTGGAAATGGGGAATTCACCCTGGGTAGTACATCTGTGCCACAGCCTGACAAGGGCACAGGGGAATAACATTATTTGGTGGTGCATGGCTGGGAACCCTTGTGGCTAGGCTTATGTAGGCCCCAGGACCAACAGACCAGTACTCAACTATGAACCTATGTGTACCACAGGCAACATCAGCCCGGGCTCAATAATGGTCAATAATGGTCTCTACACTCACCATAGGTACAGTGCTTTGTGTCTGTGGTTGGTCTAGTGGTATTCTATCATTCATACATGCACCACTGATGATGACACCTGTGAATACACATCAGGCATTCACTAAACACATGTGTCCACATATAATCCAGAAACACACAGAGGCTGTGAGCAGCAGAGGAAACATAACTGACACGCAGATACACATCCTGCAATGGTGTGTACACCTATGAGGTATGGTGCACAGTACATGCCAGGGTGCTGACCAGATACACAGTGATGCTGTAGACATGGGTGCTGTGTGTTCCAGGGGGAGGGCCATCATCTACTAACAGAAGCCATGCATCACAGCCATGCATAATGTTGATAATGGGGATTAACTACAGTTGCAATTCATGCTCAACAGCATGCAGTGCAACAATATGCAGTTGCACTGCATGCTGTTGAGCAACAAATGTCCTGCATGCTGACATGTGTGTAATTACAGGTTTGTCTGTGATACTTTGCAGCACCATCACCTGCTATTGTGTGTGTTATGGGGGTGCTGGAGCTGTCTGTAGGTGCTGTCTGGTGGAGTGTATGGTTTGCCATGTATGTTAACTGCATGTGTGTATGTCTGTGTGTATATGTGTGTGTGTGTGTGTGTGTGTGTGTGTGTGTGTGTGTGTGTGTGTGTGTGTGTGTGTGTGTGTGTGTGTGTGTGTGTGTGTATGTATGTACTGTTTAGCGGTGATGTACAGGTCTTGCAGTCTGTTCCTTGTTTTCCCCTCACAGGTGGTGAGGTGGAGCTGGGTCCCTCCCACAGGGAATCTGATGTCACTGATACAGACAGTGACCATGAGTATAGGTGTGTTGAGGCACAGGCGGAGTCATCTGGGGCTGCCACTGGGCCAACAATTGACATCCCACAAGTATCCACCCCATCCACGCACACAGTCACACTGCCTCTATATACCTCATCACTGTTGGCCTTAGCTTAGGGAAAGTCTATGGTTGGCATTCGCCAGGACAGTGTGGTCTCTATGGCATGTGTCTCAGGACACAGCAGCCATAGCCTGATGTCTGGTGGGGTATCACATAGGCAGATGTTCAGGAGTGCTCATCGGAGCAATGATGGTCATCATGCCCCTGGCAGACGTGCCACATCTATATCAACCACACGCATGTTCCAGGCTGTCATGGAGTCACAGGCACAAATGGAATGGTACACTAGACAGGGTCTAAGTGTGCAGAGGGCTCATCACACCTCTGTAACTGACAGCATCCGTGACCTAGAAGGTGCCTTTCATAATTACACAGAGGGCATGGATAGACAGTGGGGTGAGACATTGGATCTCATCCACAATGTCATATCCATGCATCAGGACAGGGCAGGATGGTTGCAATGGCCACATGGATGTATGATAGCAGCACTAGCAGCTGAGGGTCAGCGTGGATGTCCCACCAGTCACAGCCACTCCCGTAGTGGCAGCACCAGCCCCAGCACTGTGGGGCGGTGCTGTCCACAGACCGTCATAGCAGACCACGTGCATGTGGCCCTGGCCAGTCCCAGGAGGGACCTGGATCCAGTGGACGTCTGTCAACCTTGGGGGACAGTACCCAATCTGGCTTTGTACCTGATACTGCCTGTAGCACCCCTGCCAGTCACAAGTCCCATGTCCATGCCCAGAAAAGGTGAACTGCAAACCCTGCCAGGTACAGTCTGAAGCTGTCTCACAAATCCCCGTAAAGGGCAGCCACGTGACGGAACTGTGTGCATGCAAACACACATAAATAACAAACCTAGGGCAACCACATACCAGCACACATGACATCGCCATTGGCCCATAACAGTACTCAGCCCCCTCACGTGCACACACACATGTTGTCAATTGTATGTCTCAGCCTAGGCCTCTGGCAAACCAACATACCCTGTGGATTTGATGATACCTGTGCCACTTCCTGACATCCATAACATTATTATGGCTAATATGGTGCTGATACACAGGGTGACTGTACAACAGTGTAGCAATGAAATGCTGTGTAGCACGTTGTCAGCAGTAAAGTGAAATGCTAATATCTTGGAAAGTGTAGCTGTGCAGCCACGATGCATCATAGCTGTAATTAACAATGTTGTATTGTTGTCACCATTATCTATTCTGATTGTGATGTGTTTGTCCATGTACCACATGGATGATGGCTGTAGTGGTGTCAGTAGGCCTTCTACAGTGGACACCAGTAAGTGTAGTGGGTGGTACACATGACATGGCTGGGTACAACACACAGAGCCTTTGTTTGGATGCAGTACAGGTACAAGACTGTACACATGGAAGTATGTCCCCATGCAGGTAACACATCTGTTGCCCATGTAATCCCACCAAGACAGGATAGGCACAATCACACATGGCTATATATGCAGTCTGCAGTGTGGATGACATTGAACATGCTAATGGCAGGGTGTATGTCCCTTTCCCCACTCTACTGCAATCCTCACCTCAGTAACATAAGTGTGCCAATGCCGGTGGCATAGCCCTACCTTTAGGAGGGTGTGAGGTGCTCAACTACTGTGAATGGTGTAAACAAAAACTAACAACCTGATTACATACACTGTACAAAATTACAGACAGGTATGTGGCAGGATAGACACAACAGTTACTGCAATGATGGTGGATGTGTCCACAACCGCCACACCCAGTGAGTTATAGCAACCCCAGTAGTGCTGCACACCTCTACAGTGTGGAGGAGGGCATTAACACATCTATGACCTGTGAAGGACTGTATGTCCACGGGATGGAACCTGTGGAATGTTGGCATTTGCCAAGCAGTCTTGGTGGAAGCATATTCTGTGAACGGAGGTAGATCCCTTAACATCTACACACATTCCTACATGTGGGATGGTGTACAAAAACCTTCTATGATCTACATAGGCATTGTGCACCTCCTAACCCTCATCTACACATGTCATGATTGTGTCAAGGAGGTATACCAGGTTCAGGTTGTATTCTCTGCCTTCAAGTCCAACATTGGTGGGGTCCCGTGTGTTAAGATTACCAGTGACATTGGCCATGGGTTCAGTGCTGATATGTTCCATGTCCCTGCAGACCAGGGTCATCAGACTACTGGGTAGTAGTTCCCAGCTGACATGGTGGATTTGTGGTCATCCTTGCCAATATTGGTGAATCCATTGCCAGGTGTAGGCCTATTGGTTTTATGAGGGATCCCAGCTACTTACTGTGCCTGCCCAGGGATTTCCCCCAAACATTACACTTCACTTGACTGTACTGCATGATACGTTAGTAATGCCAGCCTGACATCCTACAGGAGGGATGGAGTACTGTTAACATGTACTGCCCTTGTTGTGTATGGTCCTGGTTATGGGATCTGCTAAGGTTGGTAGTGTACTGCAGGCCAGATGTGATTGGCTGTGGGGGGGTACCTATCCATGTCAGGTGTATGTTGTTTGGGTATCTCAAACCCATCAATGGTGCATGTGGACATATATGTTGTAGTTATATTCCCAAATCCATCTACAGATGTATGTCCATATATACCTATATAGATATATATGTGTTTACCTTTGAAAGGGAGACAATCATTTCTTCAAACGGCCCTTTCTGCAAACTGAAAGGACCAATCCATCATTTGTAAGTGCACCACAGTTCAAAACACAGCAAATCTAAAAGCAGCTTTGCTGATTCTCGAACTGCAAGTTGGAATACATATTGTAATGCACAAGATATATACAAAGGTTGACAGAGGTGTGGCTGACAGCAAATACACAGGGCCAGTATAGACATGTTGCTGTGATAACCTCATATATTTTCCATTGTAATGGGGTATGTTGCAACATATGTCCTATGAGGGATATAAAGTCAGTAACTGTCATGGCCTTCACCATCTACAGACTGCAATCCTCACACTACCTTCTGCATTCCACAGATAGATGAACTGTGGCTAACACATGAAACCAAAGGCACAACACTGCCCAGTCTGCAGATGACCCTGCTGATGGGGATTCCTCATATACGTGGAACTGACATGGCAGGTATTGCGACATGTGCGACAGGCATATCCAGACAAACACTGTTAAACCAACATTACTCCAAATGCAGTATAGCAGCACTTACAGTCTGTAGTCAGGCCAGACACACCCCCCTCTTGTTTGTTGCCCTTTTTCACAGTGTTTGTTGTTAGAGGTAAATCCCCAATCCATCAGAGATGCTGTTTGCCAAACAACAGATCTAGTTCCTGCTCACAGTGACTGAAAAGGGCCAACACTACCATGATGTTCCTAGGTATTGGTGCAATTGGCCATGGGAATGTTACCACAGCTGTTCCACATGCAATGTGCTAGGGGAGAACTGCAATTCGTGCAGAGGCCATCAGCTGATTATGAGCATCACTTAAAATACACATGCTGCTGCCTAAGCAAGGAAGGCGTGGATCTCCACATCCACCAGAGAGGGAGTGGGGGAGGCAGACAGAGGCAAATACATGTTAGGGAGGGGTGAGATATTAAAACTAAAGCATGTTTGTGTCACACACCTACCAGCACAGGGTATCAAACCCCCAACAACTATGTAGTGTTATTACAGTTCGATGCAGTTATTGAATGCACCACATGGTTTACCTGATGTGGAGCACTCAGAACATACATGTGATGGTGAGTGACATCTGCAACAGGGATACGGTAGATATACGGTAGGTGACGTACACATGCCTCTCTGCATGAACAGGTGCCAGCATCAACACAGGCACACTCACACAGGGACGCACATACATTGACACACTTGGCAAGGCCAGGAGTGCAACTCATCACTAGTGGGATTGCAAAACACATCAATGTGCAGGTATCACATGCACCACACGGGTCATATGGAGGTCATATGGGCAAAGAGTATGAGGAGGTGCCAGACATCAGACAGCATGCTTCAGTATGCCCTGGGGGGTGGAGTGAGTGTGGATGTGGACATACGCACCATACAACACACACACACCAACATACAGGGTGCCAATTCTGACATGCATGGGTGCATGTCTGTACGGGTATGTGGTGGTCAACTGTGCCAGCAGGCTGTACAAGGGTAGGCGATGGGTATAACATGACATCAGGCCACATGACAATGGTCTGCATTGTGGCTCAGGCCTGTAGTTTCTGCATTTGCCCACACAGGTAGGTATTGCATCCCCCATCCAGTCAACTGGGTGACTATTGTGTGTGGCCAGTGCTGTATATCACATGCCATGTCTGTGTTCCTTAGTCCATGACATGGATTGTGTCTGGGATGTGCACACCTCTCACATGCATGTGCAGTGACATATGGAACTGTACCTGGGGTGTCTGGCCGATGTTGTGAACATAGATTATCATCAGATGTGCCAGTCTTGCCCACCTGTGGCAGGAACTGGTAATGGGCAGCAGGTTTATCCTGCACCTACACTGATAGCATGCTAACAGCATTCCCTGATGTCAGTGTCATCTGTCCATACAGGGTATGTTGTCAGGCATGGTATGTCCATTGTGAGTCACATGTGAAGGCACCACAGGTGGTGCAGGTGTCCATTGGGGAACATGGTGGAGGTGCACTCTCTGCATGTACGTGCATATTGGACAGATGGGCAGGGTGACATGCCCTCTGTAGCCTACTGCTATCACTTGGCTATGGGAATGTTACCACAGTTGTTCCACATGCAATCAGCTAGAAGAGGGCTGCAATTCATGCAGAGGCCATCAGCTGATGATGAGCATCACTTAAAATACACATGCTGTTGCCTAAGCAAGGCAGGTGTGGGTCTCCACATCCACCAGAGAGGGAGTGGGGGAGGCAGCCAGAGGCAATTACATGTTAGGGAGGGGTGGGAGAGTAAAACTGAAGCATGTTTGTGTCACACACCTACCAGCACAGGGTATCAAACCCTACGTGCATATTGGACAGATGAGTAGGGTGACATTCCCTCTGTAGCCAACTGCTATCACTGCATAGTTACTATCATTGACCAATATACAGTGTACTACCCACAAATTGGCTGTTGCCTAGGCATGTGTGTGCTTATGCCACATGGGTTATGTGTGTGTTCTGGGTAATAGTGGGGTTGCTAACTGTGATTGGCTGGCCTTGATGTCACATGTATGGGTATGGCTTTGCAACCCAGCCTCTCAGCTAATTCAGATCTGTTATCCCTGTATGGTTGATATTGTGATATATAGTGGGGCTACCATAAAAGAAATAAGCAAAACCCCCTACACATTGCCCATCTCTACAGACGATATGAGTTACAAACACACACACACACACACACACACACACACACACACACACACACACACACACACACACACACACACACACACACACACACCTGTCATGTCTGGGAGTAGAAACCCTATCTAACCAGTTTATTACACTACAGTGCTACACAGTTATAGTACACGCCACAGACATTACTGGAGTACTTCTTCCCCAAAGGTGTATTTCACAATGAATGACATCAGCAGGATTACCAAAGTAGGGTATTTCAGCTGTACTGGGAGTGACTAGCCTAAAATGCATTGCTCTCTACACAGACAGTGAGACACACATAAAACATCCACAGCTGACATGTGTGGGTATAGAACTCCTAACAGAGGTCTATATCACACTTCAGCATGGAGCAGTTAGAGGACACACCACATGGATTACTAAAGAACTTTTTCCCCAAAGTTGTATTTCACAATGAATGACATCAGCAGGATTGCCAAAGTAGGGCATTTGAAATGTACTGCTAGTGAGTAGCCTATAATGCATTGTTCCATACACAGACAATGGAACACACACAAAACATCCAGAACTGCCATGGGATGAGATGGAACCCTACCACAGTTCTAAATCACACCACAGCAGTACGCAGTTACAGGACATGCTACAGAGATTACGGAGCTACAACTTTCCCAGAGGTGCATTCCTAGGTGGGTGACATCAGCAGCCTTGCCAAAGTTGAGTATATGAATTCTAAGGAGTGTGAGGTAACCTCAAAAGCATTGTTCTCTAATTCAGAGACACAAACACACACACACACACACACACACACACACACACACACACACACACACACACACACACACACACACACACACACACACACACACAGTTGCCAAGTTTGGGGTTAGAATACTTATCTGCCTACTTTATCCCACTACAGCAGTATGCAGTTACAGGATGCACTACAGAGATTACTGGGTCATGGTTTTCCCAGAGGTGTATTTCTAGGTGAGTGACATCAGCAGCCTTGCCAAAGTTGAGTATATGAATTGAACGGAGTGTGAGTAGCCTAAAAAACATTGCTCTCTAGTCAGTCAGACACACACACAAGCACACAGTTGCCAGGTCTGGAGTTAGAACACCTACCAAATTACTTTATCCCACTTCAGCAGTACACAGTTACAGGACGTGCTATGGAGATCACTGGTCTATGACTTTTCCAGAGGTGTATTTCTAGGTGAGTGACATCAGCAGCCTTGCCAAAGGTGAGTATGTGAATTGTACGGAGTGTGAGTAGCCTAAAAAGCATTTCTGTCTACACAGTCAGAGACAGACAGACACACACACACAGTTGCCAAGTCTGGGGTTAGAATTACTACTTAACTAGTTTATCACTACAGCAGTACACAGTTATGGGACATGACATGGAGATTACTGAGCTACAGCTCTCCCAAAAGGTGTATTTCACATTGGATGACCTCAGCAGGCTTGTCATAATACTGCTATGGGGAGGGCAGTGTGTGCATGGGCCATAACCCATTCATGTAGTGGTTGACATGCCACATGCGGGCACACACGGGGTCATATGTCAAAGGTACATGTATACAGCTACTAGATGACCACTTCCTTGTACAGTCATGTTGCACAGCTGGCACGTGCACCACATAGTCTGTCATGCTGACAGATTCTGGTGGCTAGTATCTGCAGTGAGTGACATCTGCACCTCATGTGTTTGGGGCCTTTTGGCTGTGTGCTGGGTGGGATAGGCCCAGATGGCTCCTTTTCATGGTCACCCTCTCCCACACATCTATGTCCATCTACCTTTGGCTTATTATAGTATGTTACCCCTTACATATATGTCTGTATTCCTATCCACTGTGTGTGCAAGGCAGGAGTGGTACATACTGACATGTGTCTGCACTAAGAACTGCGACTGCCAGATATGTCTGGTCCACTAGTGTTTGCAGACATGGCCTTTATGTATTTAAGTGTGTGAGCATGCCCAGTATGACCTTTCAGTATGTTGTTGACTGACATTGCCTTCATTCATCTAAGTGTGTGAGCATGCCCAGTATCGCCATCTATATTGCATGTGTGGATCAAGTCCAGATAGTTTGTACTGTGGTGCTGACTTTTGTGTTGTACACCTACAGGTAGCATGCTGTTTCTGCAGGGTATCCATCTGTCATTTGGCATTGACTGTTGCTACATTTCTGCATAGCGGGGGGGGACACCTGACTGTTTCTACATTTCTACACAGGAGTGGGGGGGCACAACTGACTGTTACTATAAGTGTACTTAGGATGGGGGGACACACCTGACACTTCTACACATTTACTAGGACTGTACTGGTATTTTGGGTGCTCCATTTCAGTCTGTAGTCTTACCTATCATGCTGGCTAGAGGCATACCAGTGTACTACAGATTTTAGCTTTAACTACCTACATATTAGTTTTTGACTTTCTAGCCTTCACAATTTACATCCAACTGCCTGGCCTGCTGTAGTCTGTCTGTGTAGGCCTGGGGGAGGGGTTGCCCATAGGGCTCATTCAGAGGCTATAGTACAGCATTTGTTTGTGTTTGTCTACACCTATCCTGCTGGCTGTAACTGTTGGGTATGTGACCCCCCCCCCAACTGGTATGTGTGAGTCACTTACCTTGTGGGTGTCCCAGTATTGGGGGTGGTGCTGTAAGGCTGCCTATGTCAGATGCACATAGTACACTCCCTATACATGGTTGAGCACAGGTGGTGTCATGTTTGCCATCCCTTTTACTGTATGTGCGAGTCAGAGAGAGATGTCATTCTCTGGGTCCATACTGTGTCAGTGCATGTGCTATGCCTTGCCTCTTTGCCAAGGCCAGGGCATACTGGGCATGCCTCCTTCTGCCTACTGGGGCAGGCTCAGGTTATTCCTCCTCCAAGTCACTCTGTGCCTGTGCAGGCCTTGGCAATGGTGGGGGGGGGCTGTGTGACCCTGCCCCATGCTGTTCCTGCTGCAGCTGTTTCTGCAGGATCATATTGTGTAGCATGGCACATACAAGGACAATTTGGGTACATGTAGTTGGTGAGTATTGCAAGGCTCCACCAGATGTGTTCAGGCACTGGAATCATGACTTGAGCATCCCAAACACACGCTCTATTATGATTCATGTTTGTGCATGTGCCTCATTATGGAGTTCTTGTTCAGGTGTGTGTGCATTTCTGATGGGTATCATCAGCCATGGCTCCAGTGCATATCCAGCATCCCCCACTAGGTGACCGTGTGGGATGTCCCCACTGGCAAATGTCTGGTACAGCTGCGTCAGATGCCAGATGTGGGAATGTTGGTAGCTTCCAGGGCAGCCAGCACACACATTCATTATTATGCCCTGGACATCACTCATGACCTGGCAGTTGATGGAGGTGAAGCCCTTGTGGTTGATGTAGACCCTACCCCGCTCACCAGGTGGTGCTTTAATGCATATGTGAGTGCAGTCTATTCCACTCACTACCTCAGGGTGTTCTGCTATTTGGTGGAAGAGATGCATATTGCTGGCCAATGCCTCATGGGTGATGGGGAAATATACATGCTCACCGGCATGTGCTGACATGGCATCCAGGAACTGGTGGAGTACCCTGGATGCTGATGCCTGTGAAATCCCCATCATATCTCCAGTTGGCCTTTGGAACATACTTGTAGCTAGTATTCTTAGGGCTACCCATACCTTGGTATCCACTGGGATAGGTTCCCCTCTGTTAGTTCTGCGTCTCAGGCGTGACCGGCACACCTCAACAATTTTCTGTAGGAGGTCCCTGCCCACCCTATAGCACTCCACTATCTCCAGCTCATGTAGTTCTTGGTAGGTTACCCTGGGTCTGTACACTCTTCTCCATCTCCTCACTGTGGGCTGCTCAGCAGCATTCACATCCTCACCACCCTCCACCTCTTGCACATGCTGGGATATGATAGCAAAAGCAGCCCCTAACATTTTTTCTCTTGCTTTCAATTTGTAAAATTTCCCCATCTGTATACATCAGTGGTGCAAAGTATTTTGGAAAAACAAGGGAGAAAGTTGTTTGCATATTTTATAGTGGTGTGCTGGGCTGGGCTGTTCTGCTGCCTGTGTAATTGGCTGATTCTGATACATTTCACATGTCAGCCAAGCTAGTTCTCCTTGATTACCTTCCTACTGCTGTTTTCCCTTCCCATTGCCTCCCTGTTTAAGCCTGTGTGTGCACCGCACAAATGGAATGCTCAAATGTGCACAGAGCTGCTATTTCCTGGTTTAACTTCCTTTTTCTTCCTGTAAATCTTGGTTCGTGGTGTGCACATCCACTTACACTTTGCAAAGAGGGCCAGGCAGGTTTAGACACACCCCTAGCTGAGCTGTGCTAAGCTAGGAGCAATCTGGGGCCGCAGGGCTCTCATCCACTTTCAGTATGCCTGGCATATCCCTCATGATGTTACCTATATCCTGGTTTTGCACCCAGCTATTTATACTCTTACACTCTTGGGACCTGCCTCGCACCCTGGGGAAATCTGGGATTCACTATCCTTCCCCTCATTTGCATAGGATTGCCTGCTAATGCATAGTTACATGTCCCACACTGAGCCTCCCCCTTTAGCAACCATTACTCACTGGCCAGGTTGTCTTATGCCTGCCATTGACTTGCATGTCAGAATACTGCTTTTAGTTAGAATGCTTATTTTAGGTTTATTTTATTATTTTCCCCTCAATCCCATTTGTGTGCTGCTGCCCTATTCTTAAACAGGGAAGATCGGTGAAAAAAAATAAAAGTTTTTTTATTTTTTACACATTTTGCAATGCCAATGGCCTTCTACTTGACCATTGGCATGCGTCATCAATGATATGATGCCTTTATTTGGAGCTGTCATAGCACAGTGTTGTAGTTTGCAGAAATGTACTTGTTTACTAACCTGTCCTGTACTCACATGTTTACAGTAAGGGCAGTTTTCACATTTGAACATTCCTTTAATCCTAGGATTGTCTATTCTCCTGTGCTCCAACATGGCTTTTAGATTAATACCCTGATTCCAAGTTAACTGGTTAATTTAATAACTTAGGATTCCGAAATTGTGAGGATTTTGTTTTGCCTTACCTGCTTTCAGATTTTTTACCGATGACAGCTGTTTATCGCCCTTATTCAGGAGTTTTCTGAGAAAGTTGGTGTATTGTAACCGACAAAAAGCTTGGGAGAAGCTTAAACCTAATAAATTTTGTTTGTTTTACATTTTGGCGACTTGGAGTTTTATTTTGGTGTTCTCAAGGGACGGAGGAGTTTTGTGCATCTCATCTCTTTTACAGTGTGTCTACATTTCCTTGGTTTGTCGACATGATTCCAGGTTTACTTGGTAAACTAACTCTTAAGTTTGTATCAGGTACTATTAAGTCCCAATTCTTGTGGATTATACGTGTATAATACATGGATTCCTCAGGAAATAAAGAAGGATTGCCAAGTCCAAGGTCAGTATCCATACTGAAACAAAAAATTGGATACTATGAAGACACAAAACAAAATAACAAAAATGTATGAACATGACCTGGATACACTCCAAAAAGAATTATTTATTCACAGGTAAAGTAAGCACTTTTGTACAGGAAAGTACCTCTACTTCTTCAGACAAGACAAGACAATACTGAATGCAAGACCTTATATACACTCTCCCAGAATGTAAATCTAATGAGGTCTATCACATGGTCAAGTAAACATTAATTACATTAAATAAAAGACCTAGCGTGGAATAATATAAGAAAATCATTAGAAAATACATTGAAAATACATCAATGGGTTGGATTATATGGAGGATTATAATTTTGTTACAGTGGAAGCCAATGACTTATTCACGGTGATCCCTCATGAACTAGGTATTGACTGGATTAGCCAGATGTTAGTCCAGAAAGGCATAAGTGATGATGATCTGTACTTAATACAAGAATTTTTAGATCTAATTCTCAAAATAATTTCTTTTTGTTTGAAAAATCTTATTATTTGCAGACCAAGGTGGTTGCCATGGGGTCATCGTGTGGGTCCAGATTCTCTAATTTGGTCATGGTGTATTTGAAAAAGGAATAAACTTTCAAGAACAACCCTTTCCAGGAATATATTCATTACTACACACATTAACTTGATGATATTTTTATAATTTTTGAGGGCAATGTT